>NC_059474.1:24376736-24679766 GCF_018139145.2 Gymnogyps californianus | reverse complement strand
ACTATGTGGATTGACAAACACTGGAACACTCTAATCTCCTCATCCTTTTCTAAAAACTGTGACCAATTCAGCTTTTTTATCCTCTGATTGCAAAATTGATTATTTCCACTTATGCGTAGTAGTCTACTCAGTTTTGAAACTCATCTTCATTATTTTTTCAGAACATTCCTTCAAACTGACAGAAAAGAATAATTTTGAGTTCTTTTCCTTTAATGTTCTAGCATGTCTGCTTATCTTTTTGTTACGCACAAATCAAATTAGCCTATTTTATCACCCAGGTCATTAATGAAAATACTGATTAGAACTAAACCCTGGAAACATTTTTGAAGATACATCTCAAAATATCCCTTACTGTTGGCAGTAAGCTAATGATAACTACTCTTGTGCAGAGTTATGCAGTCAGTCTTGTACCTTCCATGTAAGTCATCACTTGTTACTGTTGTTATCTTTCTGAATTTCATTTTTTATCTTGTTTTTTCTAACTTAGCCAGGATTTTACAGAGAAAAGAAATACTATCTCTTATGCACCTCTGCAAGATCAAGAGACAATAGAGACAGTGTTGTGCAGCTTTTCAGGATGTACATCTCTCTTCCATGAATGACATTCAAATCCAACTGTATTCCAGTCTTCTGTTCTCTACTAGCTGAATTCTGTGCATGTGCTTTGCACGCATCCATGTGTATTTAAACAACACACACATGCAGCAATGACAATACTTTAACCAGAATTTTGTTTTTCACTTTAGTAAATCTATATTCAAAACAGCCAAACTACCGTCACCTTTTTCATTAAAAAAATAGATTTTTTCCTAATTTCAGGCATTACAGGGGAATGCATGCATTTAATTTGTATTTTTTTACAAATTAGCACACATAACAGTGAATTCATTTCACTCTTTCTAATTTCAGTCTATAACAGAAAATGTCATCTTCTGAATCGTAATTAATTACTTTAGTATCAATCACTACCTAGAACCGAAAGTTTGTAATGTGAAAGCAATGTCTCCCAATGAGGTTTTATTGCAAGTATTTGAGAGATCATATTTCTTCTAGTAATGTGATTGATTTTCTTGAAGTGTCATCTTTCTCATACATTCTTCTGTAAAAATACCTTCACTGTATAAATATCAGTAGGAATATAAATCTTATCTTTTCATCTGTACTGGTATTGTGAATGGTTTTTTTCTGATAAGTTATTCAAGAATTAAACTATACTGAACAAATAAGACAGACAAATATCAACTGTATTTTAGCGCTCTCTTCAGATGCACACTTGTTTTCATCATTGTGTACCTTGGAAAGTCAAACACTCAGATTTTTCATTATCCTGTAAACAGGCAGTATCTGATTTTTATGAGACAAAAAAAACCCCCAAACCAAACCCCTGTGACATAATATGGGAAATGAATGAGTTTATTATTTTGTGTTTAAAAACGAAATATAGCAAATAGACCAGCATTGTTTATATATGTATCTGATGAATGTTCTATTTTTGTCACAGAGATACAGATTTACTTTTAAACTCAACCAAGAAAAGGTGATACATAACAGGCATACAAAATACAGAACAAGTTCATCAGATAGAAGTATGTTAACTTCACAAGAAAAGCACAGCAGATGCAAAAGAACTGTGGTTTTGAGCACCTGAAATACAAGCTCCAACTCATTGGAACATTGAAAATGCATTTTTTATTTTTACAGCAACTCAGATCTTCTTGTAATTTTTTTATTACTTGAACATACATCAGACACCATAGTTTCTATATAAAATTGCTTCCCTTCAGAAATATTTAATTTTCATGCAATATGCTGAAAGAAAAAAAATCTTAGTTTTTATCATTGACGAATATAGGCATAAAATTGTGGTCCTGCAATGTACAGTGATTTTGTTTTTTTATTTTTGAAACATTGACATTATTTTGCCTACCACAGTTACTGAAGTTAACAGTCTGTAATGGAACGTTAATCTTTTGTTTTAATCTTACCACTGATCACCATAGCACACAAAAGCAGCAGCAGGTTCTGCTGCACCCATATAACAGAACATATCCTGGTGTACTAGGTCTGGTTGGGATGTTATTGTTCTCCATAGCAGCCTGTATGGTGCTATGTTTTAGATTTGTGACCAAAACAGTGTTGGTAACACATCAATGTTTTAGCTGTTGCTGAGCAGTGCTTACACAGTGTCAAATCCTTCTCTGTTTCTCACGCTGCCCCCTCAGCGAGTAGCCTGGGGGTAAAAGCAAGAGGCTGGCAGGGGACACAGACAGGACAGCTGACCCAAACTGACCGAAGGGATATTGCATGCCATATGACATCATGCTCAGCCATAAACCTGGGGGGGAAGTTTTTCCAAAGTAGCCTTTGTTGGGAGCCTGGCTGGGCAACAGTCTGCTGGTGGGAGGTGTTCTTGCACTACAGGAAGTCCATGTCACACTTTTCCAGTGGGATTTTATGTTACGGCTTTGTGTAGTCTAACCATACAGAAGGCATTAACACTTCAGTGTATTAGTTGCTTTCTCATATAGTGAGTACTAGCTGTAACAATTCTTGTACACAGTGGGAGGTTCTCAGTCTTGATTCAGCATTTCCTTTGCATCTTTTGAAATGTGTGAATTTAGTGGGACTGACTTTTAAAGTTTTCTTTCCTCATTTGAACAAAACCAAAACATCTTTATCTTTACATCACAGTTTACTGACCCTTTCAAATTAGTCTTATAACTGTTTGTTCCTAGTAGGACAATCTTTAAAACAGCTCTGTTGAACCACAGATTGCCTCTGTGTCTAAGCAAAATAGATCACTAAGGTGTGACATTATTTGTATGTTATTCCACCATTTATGCCAGTTCTGGGCTCTATCTTTTGTAGCCTTTCTCCTCAATGGAATTTATGAGAGTGACTACTGAAGTATATTAAATTGTTTCGAATAAATTTATAGTATTCAAAGTGCCATAGCTCTCTGCAGTTCAGAAGCCTAAACACGATCATGAACTGTGAAGTAGGCTTCTTTCAAGCAGCACGGGTACAGTACCCATTTTTGATACAATCTTGATATACACAAGATACACTCAAAAACAGCAGGAAAAATTAGTATTGATTAATTCTTCTTATTGGCATTGCTGCAAATTTGCAAAAATGGTATTTGTTACTAAAATCTGAACTATTATTTTCTAATAGTCTATTTTAATTTTTATGTTCCCTTTGTAAGCATGTGCACAGTTTTTTTTTAAATTGGATAACACATTTCTCATATGACATGTATTAGGGAATTTGTGTAATAATGCTCTAGAGAAATTATCAGATTTCCACAGAAATCAAAATACAAGATCACCTGCATGCATTGCACTTCAAGAATCTAAATCATTATTTGGTTTTCAGCCAATTACTCAACAGATTTTTTCAATGAATGAATTGAACTTGATGAATACCACAGTCACATTATTCTCATTTAATTTTGTTTATTTTACTTGTTTGTATACCTCAGGTTAGCATAAGTTTACAATGGCTTAGAAATTTTTTGCCTCCTGCAGAAAGAAGCTCAAGATGCATTTGAACAGAAATTTTTTCAATTTCTTTTTCAGCTGGTGACAAACTAAGTGGCAGAACTAGTCCAAAGGACTGTGTGCAGTATACATTTTTCCAGAGGCAAAGGTCAGTGTCACGGAAAGTTTTTCTCTTTTCACTCATCTCAAGCTCATTATTTATTTTCTGTTGCCTCTGCTGTCTTTGAATATTAAGGAGGTACATTTGTCATGAAAAGAGGTACAATATTAACCTCAGTTAAGTGTGTGTGAATTCAGCCAGGTGTTTTCATCTAGCTCTTAGTGGTTATCTGAACCTTTTATCATATCATACTCTTTACTTTCTGGAATAGATTTTAGTAATCTATAATAACTGTAGACCCTCCATATTATTAATTTATATTCTCTGTCTTGTTTCAGTAATTCAAGTACAGATAGCTAAAAAAATTGTTACATTCAAGGAAAAACTTGAAATTTACTTTTGTGGCATGCTTCTACTAAAATGAAGGGCCGTCTAGTCTATAGTTTTCAGAATTTTTTACTACAGAAGTTTGAGCAAATAGCATGTGAGCTGTTATACAACATACCTGTACTTCTCTTTGCCTAGTCTTTATCACTATAGATGCATTTGAAATCACAATCTTCTTTTCTTACATTTTGATACATTTTGTTCTTAAGTCTGTACCTGCAGTTGTTTTTCCTTGCAATACTGGCGAGTTAATGCAATCAACTCTCATCTTCTCTAGACCAATATGCACCTTTTATCTTCAGGATGAGAAGAGCATTCTCATCTTGTGATGCATACTGGATATATATAGATATTTATGTTTGTATAATAGAATATATACAAATACATAAAGCCAAAAATGGAGTAGCAGAGGTGATGCAGGAAACAATCAAGTTATTTAAGGAATATTGCCTAGTCCTTTATCCCTAGTACACTGGATTCAAGTCAGTGATGTATGATTTCATTCACGTCAATATTTAATTTAATTTTAAGAGAAACTGTTGTTTATTTCATCATTATTGGTATCTTGTGGGGAGAATAGAGTAGTAAAGAATTGAAACTTCAGAAAGATATGAACAGTGTAGGAAACAAAGATTAACTGGCTTAGAAATAAAGAATAAGGGAAAAGAAACACAAAAGAAATATGTAATAGACTGATTTTTAAAGTTTTCTGTAAGGCGTCATTAGTAGTGCTTTTCTTCAAAAAGGTATGCAAATAATTACTGCATTCTAAACCTCCCTTCCATAATGTAATATCATTAAAAAGATAAAATGCTGTTCATAGGTCTGATTTACATATTAATGCATGTAAATTATGAATCAAATAATAAGTCAGCAAATGAAAGTATATAGTGTTTACAGTTCATTGTGTGTCATGCTAGAGCAACTTGACAATGGAGTTGATTAAGTCTTAGGTCAACACCTATGGTCATCTGGATTATGCTACTGAAGTTTCTGAGATTAATTAACCTGAGAAGCCTAATCACTGTCAACTGAGGATCTTAAAGTGAAATATTTAAGAGGAAGAAGAAAAACAGGTTGAATTAGAAAATGTCTGAAGTTCCCTAAGTATTCTGAATATCTTCAGCAACACTTGTCTTTTTATCTTTAATCCAGTGTAAGCCCTTTCTGTGCTGCAGCTTTTAACGGTATAACCACCCAATAGTGAGAAATATAGCTTACTCTTATTGCAGAATGTCTTTTTGCTGCTAAAATACTGTATCTACCATGTCATATTTCCTAAATGTACTTATATCAGTGCATCACTGGCCCTGTTAGAAGGTCCATAAAAAGACCTGAAAAAACTGACTGACGAGGTGCTTTTGTTCACAGCAAACTCCATGGAGATTCACAAGTTATATTTTGCCCTGAAAAGAAAGAGAAAAAAAGCTTCCAGTGTTAGCTCATTTACCCATTAGGGAGACTTGGGCTCCAGTAATTGCTGCAATGAAAATTTAAGTACCATTTATAAAAAGTCAAGTGACTGAACAGGAAAGATTAAGGACAGCAGAATACCATATAGTTTTGTAGTGAAAGCGTGATTGAGGTAGATGGATCTTGCACGGTTAAGTGTCTTCAGGCAAAACTTCTGTATACTGAGAAGATACAGCAATCACTGTGTTGCTGGGGTGCTGCTGCCACTTCTTTCCCTATTCTACCATTTTAAGGAAAAGGGCTAGCTATCGCACCTCATTTGAGGAAAGATTTTGATAGTGAATCTTCACCGGGAAAGCTACGTTCCTGATTTCTGGGGTTAATGTTAGAGCCACAGGCAAATGAGTGGGCCATTAACTATACCCTGGCTTGAGGTTAAGCTAACTGTGGAAAATTACTAGACATGACACAAGAAATTGCTGACAAAAGTTACAGATAACTCAAGGAAAGGTGGCTGGATCTCAAAGGCAGTGAATGAGTTATGTGAGAAGCAGCTAAACTCCACAGGCTGTTGGAGGGGAGTACTGGGAACCTTTAAGGGAGCACAGTCTTCTAAGGCCAACAACACCTATGTAGCCATAGCAGTAATACCATACATGGCTGATACGACATCATAATGCCGTATGTGGGTATGCATAGCTGGGACCAATAGGGAAAAAGTAGAGTTAGGTTCTTTATTTGGGAGAAGGCTGGGGCTGAGAAAGGAAGGTACAAGGATGTGAAGAAGGACAGCCAGATAATGCAAATCTTGTGGCCAGGGTTGTTATGGAACCTTGTGCTTATTTATTGCAGCTGGAACAGGTCAATAAACCACAAGAGCTGACACTGGTTTTTTTGGTCAGGAGAACTGGAGTGGAAGTGGTGGGGGACTGCTGCCCCTTACTAGCAAGTTTACACCCAGACAGAAGGAGTGAGCATCTTGGTATCACTGTGCTGGTGCCTGTTCCAGACCGTTAGCTACCCACCACTTCATAACAGTTAAGCTTGTTTCTGTGAGATGAATGTTAAATGGTATCCTCTCCTCAGTATATCCTGCTGCATCATTTAGGCAGCTCCCAGCTACACATAAATGCAGCAACTCGTAAATCCTTCCTTCTTCCCTGGCTCTGGCTTTCAGACATTTCATTAAGCCATGACTTTATTCCATGCATTATACCAAGAATCCAGCCATCTGATTTGCACTTACGGATCCTACTAACAGGACTGCAAGCAAACATTGAGTGCTTGCAAGCAAAGTGCTATAGAATATCCACTTTCTGGACAATCAAAACAAAAGGAGCCTATGGTTGCTGGAACGTGTTGAGTCCTTCCTAGGACCTCCAGTAAAAAATAACTAGGTGTACTCACTGACTTCTGCTATACATTGCTTCTGCTCTGTGTACCATCTCCATTCCACTTTTCCACATCTGAACCTTCACTGGTGTCTTTCACCCTACCAGTTACTTCACTTCTTACTTCTGCCCCTCCCCAGTGAGCCTGCCAGTACAGCAGCCTTCCTGCTCTGCCTCCACAGACCACAACCTATCATTGGACACAACAGACTTTACTGCAGCCCCCCGTACTAGCTCCCGCTAAATCTTAGGGGCTGCCAACAGTTTTATCTAAATCACAGACAATTTAGCAGGGGTTTCCTGGGTCATGTTGCACATCCCAAAACCCCAATCTTTTCCTCAACCCCACCTACGGTAGATTTTCTTTTTTATCAAACTATCCTCTTTCAGCACTAATGATAATAAATGTGTGAAGTAGGGACTATATCACAATATGCAAATAATAATAAATAATAATAACTTCATAGACCAAATTATGTTTCTAGGTTGAGGTTGGCTTCTGGAAAATTATTTGGAATTGAGTGAAGTGTTACTCAGGATAGTCCTCAAATTTACTACAAGTGTCTTCTGTAAAATAGCGTAAAATACTGTGAGAGGGTTCTGTAAGGAACATGGACATAGGACAATGCAGTTAGGTTTTCCCACATCCAATCCTAAATTAAGGTGTCAGTCTTGTAAAGAATTATGTGCATGATTATCTTCAGGTAAGAGTATTCTTACCGGAGGCATAAAAATTAGTCTACTGGCTTTTCTATGAAAATAAATAAAAAAAAATCTCCTCAAACAAATACATTAGAAAAGCTGAATACTTCTTATTCTTGAAGGACCTAATCCAATAGAAAACAAGAATATAATTCTACATGCCAACCAATTATCCAGGTGTCAACATACACATAGGTTGCCTGCCTGCCCAAAATGAAACCAAATATGAGCACATGCTTTGCTGTTCCCATAACATACTTTACTTCTTGTAGAAGTATTACACACACTCCAGTGCTGTACCAAATCAAAACCAGAGGCTGCGCGCACTATAAAACTTCAACAAAAATCTTTAACTGGGAATAATTTTGCACGTTCCTTAAAGCAGATCAGTTTTGTAAGGTGAATGTTATTAACTGGGGTTGTTTTATAAGGTAATGAACCTACAGAAATCTGGCTATCACACTGTGATTTTCTGAATGTATATCCTTCCATAGGATACAGTTTGATTTGGTTAAACTTTTAATCGAGCTGTAAAAGGGTGTGCATAATTTATTTGTGTACTGATTGGACAGCGTGTTTTTATTCTTTTGTTATGGACACAGTAAATCTCATTGTTAGCTCTAGTTCCTTTTTTTCCTGATAATTTAAACAGCCTCTGAATTTATTTTTTAGACAAATGAAGTAAAAATATTGGCTTGGAATAATTTATATTTATTTTAATACATTTGCAATATATATTTATTTGGTATGCCTACATAGAATATCTGTGTCCAAGTAATAGCTCCATCTGCTGAAATGCCCATCTAAGATCTTTGATAAACTACACTGAACAAATAACTAAAAAGAGAAATAATGAGATGGAAAGAAAATATGTGCTGTGTATTGTTGGTTCCTTTTCCTTATGCAGAATATATCTACCAAAACTGTTTTTATAAAAGTTCATTGTACAAAATCAGTTATTATTACCAAATTATCAACCCATGATATAATAACTTTTGCTGTAGTAATATATTGTTGTGGTCACCAGATGATGGTTAGCCCCCAAAAAGAAGCTGAAATTATAAACTGTACGATAGTCTGCTTCCCTGAAATGTACAATACGAAGCACAGCTTTCTTTAAAGACTTCGGTTGAGTGGTTTATCTACTGCAAAATGCAGAAGTGAGGTTAGCAAGCTAAGGGCACTGCATCAAGAGCTGATTAATAGCCTCTGAGTGAGTGAATATGTGTCTGCCATCCTACAGCAAAGGCCATATGTTACACTATCACTTTCATTCCAAACTGCATCTTAGCTCAGTGACAAGAATAATTTCTGACAAGCAAGGAATTCGTCTAATACAAGAGATATCATAATTTGCAACAGCAGAATTGCTGAATGACCTATGGACCTAAGACTTGCTCTTAGGCAATGTACTAAGGCTTCATCTAATAGTGCCAGTGTTTGTCATCTCTGAAAGGAGCTGAAGAAAATGTCATTCAAAGTCAGTACTTCAGAATGCTGATTGCAAGATGTAAATTAATGTAGCTTCTTCTAGATCAAATAAGCTCATGGTAGATATCTAAGAGGTGCAATAAATGATGAAAATTGCTTTCACTGCAGAAATAATAATGTGTTGGAGAAAGTGTTAGAAGCAGTATTACTTTTAGAACTAATCTACAAATTCTAAGATGTTAATATGTTGTTTGAAGCAAGTAAGGTCTTTTTACCCTATTATGCATACAAACTGTTTTGCTTTTAAATCATACCAGTTAAAATAATAAATTTTATTTCTGAATGCACAGTTCTTCGGATAAGTTACTTTGTTACGATATTGCTTTTTTTCCCAAGTGACATAATATTAAATTTAACAAATCAAATGGAATTAATAATTTTATGTTTTTAAAACATTACTAACTGAAAACTGATCAGAGAATCTTAAGTTCTGCTTATAGCAGTGAATGTAGTCACTATATTCACTGCAACAATATCTGAAATTGAAAGAGACAAGAAAGATATTATTTTGTGAACTGGTGTTTGGCTAAATTCAGAATCTAATTAGTGAATTCTAAAGCATTTGCATTAAGTTAATCCAATAGTTTGGTTCTGGTCGTTTTGTAACATCAATTTGTCTTGTATGCTTCACAGGACTTTTGCTATTTAGAAGGTCAAAAAATCTTACAAGGGCTTTGGCATCTCTCTTTCAGGCTTCTCTGGAAACACAGACATTAAAAATACAGAGAACTAACCAGACTTTCTATAACCTGCTAACCTGTATTATGTGTGTCTCAGCATATATTTTACATAGACTAGCTGATTCTGAAATTACTGAGAATGCCATGATTAGAACAGGATTTTTTGATCAGAATAAGGAGTGTTTATTAAAAAATTCTGTTTGTACTCATTTTGGCTATATAGATATCTTTATAAATATGCACAGAAACCCCAGTGTCTCTGAAAAGGCACAGACTAACTCAAATTTTACAAACCTTTGAAGAAAATACACATGCACAAGGCCATTGCTTCCCTTTACCTCCCCTTTCTCACTTCCCATCATTTTGTGTGGTAAAAAATAAAGATGGTCTTTGTATCTAAAGTAGAAAAGATTCAGATCCAGGAAGCATTTGTTGCTGGTTTTATTGCTGAGAACTGAAGGGAGAGCAGTGGCAGAAGGGAAAGGAAAACGGTCCACTGGAATCCTCTGTCCTGAGTTGAATGCCTAGGTTCCATGTAATTCATAGTTAATGCTCCACCAAAGGCAAGCATACCCTTCAGGCTGATAGGAAGCTAAGTTAGCTAAGCATTCATTAAAAAGAAAAAAATCAGGCAGATTTAAGAGACTGACTGGAGAGAGGAAGGCATCTGCTTATTGCCAGTCAGGAGCTTCCATTTGTGTACCATCCTGGTTTTCTGAGTCCGTACTTGTCTCTACCATGTGTGAAACCAGAGCATGTGTGCTATTCCCTGAACAGCTATAATGGCTATGATATAAGGGATTTACCTTCAAAGCCAAGCTCTGCTTGATTTGGAGAAGGAACTTTCACTATTTCTTTGTCAATTGCTGTACAGGAGACATCCTGACAGACTTCTGTACCATTGCATGTGGCTTGCTATTCAGTGATTGCTGCAAATACCAACTAGCAAAACTTTCAATGCTGCATGAGACCAAGATGCCTGTGACCTAAGGTGGCAGCCTAGGCTGATCTTCAGTACATACGTGGTGGATGAATTCCCCCAAGTACGGTTGAATGGCTGGACTTCATATGTACTCCAATTCAGTTCCCATCCATAAAACAGAAAGTAACACTTCTCTGCTTAGCTCACAAGACCATTCTTAGGAGAAATTAAGCATTGTACTTCATGTTGCAATCAAAAGTAAAGTGTTTCAGTGCCAATCAATAAAGGCTGAATAAAACAGAATCTATAGCCCCTGAATTCATCGACAACGCAGTGCTTAGGGCATGTTAAATGCTTAAGAGAGTGCAGGACTAACACTCCAAGCAAGAAGCCAATTGCAATAACTCCCAGAGAAAAGTTGTAGGCAGAAAGTGTCTTGAATTTTGCTTGGCCCTGGACTCCTTTGTGCTCCTTCTGCACTATACACACGGGATCAAGAAAACAGCATCTACATAGAGCACTTGCCTTAAAGGTGGGAGACAAGATACTTCTAAATCAAGTATCTTACCTGCAAGGCCCCAGCCTCATGAAATCAGCAATCTGACTGTTAGAGCTAGGGTGTCCAGCCTAACCAGTGGAAAATTTGTATGGTTAATCAACATTGCTGCAAGGCAAAATATATAAAAAGCTTTTGGAAATGGAACTGTTCCCTGGAATCTTTGTCCTAGGAAGCATGGGAATCATGCTCACCTTTTTTCTGCAAGATGGCTACTGACCCCTTCATATCTGTTATTAGTAAGGCTCCTTCAGAAAACATATTGGCTTGTGGGTCACATTTACACTTTATATCTTTAATAATCTAAATTCAATTGACAATAGTGCTGGCATATTTCTAGTTTGTAGAAGAAATCTCCTTCAAAAATGCTTTCCCTATTTAAATACCTGTCATCAGACTTCATGAATGCAGAATGCACAGGAAAAAGCCTATATTGAGAAATGATGGGGGGAAAAAGTCTTTGTATTTAACTTTCTATCATAGATATGCCCAATGAAGCAGCATGAAGGACCTTATTACTATATCAAAATAAAGAATTTCCTAAGAGAGTTCTCTAATTTCATATTAGCTTATTCCCCCTCTGAAACACAGTGATTACTGCACCGAGTGATACGTAAAAATGGGAAAAACAGCAGGCTTCATCAGTTTCAAAGGAATCAGCATTACTGGTATTCCAAGCTGGAAAAATAAATGTCAGCAATGACACTGAGTAGGATAGGAAAAGCATATATTTTATATGCACCTAATATTTATGTACTGCACAAATTCTTTTCAGATTATCTGTATTTTCCTTGAATAAAAAGAATTGTCTTTTGTCTTCAAAAAACAGCTTGTAGTTAGTTTTCATCTCATCTGTAATTCTGAGTTTCAGTGCCACCAGCTAAAGTAATAAACATTTCTGCCTGAAAGTGTGTTTTAAAGAGAATCTTCTCAAAATTCATACCTTTAATTTGGCAAAGCATTGTTCAGGATTTAAATAAATCTTACCCTGATTTGAGTGGTGGTTGTATGGATGAATTCACAAACAATTCTTTGAAAATACAGAAACCAGAAGCTTCACAGAGAAAAACAAAAAAGAAAAAGAAATATATGTAAAGCAGATAAGTTTCTTGAAACAGGAAACTCGCTTGTTCCCCAAGGCATGGCAAACATTACTTTAAAGCTCATTTGCTCACTCTTTTCCAAAACCCAGAATAAACAAAATGGTTATATTTAAGGCAGTTAATCTAAGTCTATTCTGATGAATGAAACATCTGCAAGAAAAAAACATCTTGGATGATCTGGAACACAGTTAATTTAGTAGAGCTAAGTAGAAATCGGAATTTCTACATGACTTTTTTGGGGGGGCTTCAAATTGGGAGAAAATGTTGAACTATTAAGAAGGTGATGAAACAAAAACACTGTGAAAAATCTTGCTTTATTTATGACGACTATGATGCATTATACTTTGTAGCTGAAATTCTTTAGATCGTATGAAATATAGTATGTCTTGACAGCAGAGAATGGGGGCATTTGGTATCCACATGGTCTAACTTTTGTTTAGGTGATACCTGTAAACAAACTTAATTAACAGGGGTCAAAAAGAAAAAAACCCAACCAAACAAACAGCTGAGCAATATATTTTGGAGAATGCTTATTTCCATTCAGCTACATATATTAGGAATATGCCTATGTTGTACTGTGGTAAACTGAAGAAGGACGTGTTCAAATGGTTATTTTTCATTGTATTTGATTTGCTTAAGTCAACTCTTTTAGTGGGAGATTTCCACATCCTGTGTTAAGGTGTATTTTCCTAACAACAGAATGTTCCTTTTCAATTCTTACGATGGATGAAGTAGCATTCCTTAAGTCTTGACAACTTTAAATGAACCTATTCTACTTCACATTAAAAGAAACTAGGAGGATGCACACATTGTCTACAATCAGGTGACAGTTGGTAAACTCTAGTTGGAGACGAGAAATCTAGCTGGAAACTTCCTGAACTGCTCTGAATGTCTTAAATTGCTCCACTCACAAACAAGAGCAGCTGCATAGGAGTTTTGATCAGATTAAATAAAGCAATTTAATTAAACAATTGAAATACATGTGCTCAGACAGGTAAAAAGTCAAGAATGAGCACATATATCTTTGAGGCCTCAGGTGGAAAAGAGTAGGAATTTATTGTGACATTCCTCACAGACAAATTAAATTTTTATTTTCAGTATTTTTAGTACTATTAACATATTTGTTACAGAGATGTTTTCAACATTAGATATGCTAGGCTTTTTCAAGAAAATGGTCAACATGAAGTATTCTGAGTACAAACAACTAGTCCATAACTGGAACTGTGGAAATAATCACGCACAAGTTGTATGTCTTAATTGTTCTGCCTAAACGTTCTATCTTAATTATTTCTTACTAAAAGTATATAGAGAGATTATGGTTTTGATGGAAATGAAGAAATTTGACAAAGCTGAACACCATTCTGTTGTTACTACCAGAATCATAATAACATATCAGATGCATCAGAGCAGCAATGATCTACATTTCCTTTGACCTTAAACAATCTAACCAAACAGGAAAAGCTATCATTCTGATTTGTACAAGTTTGGGACAAGTGCAAATGATGAGCTACAGAAGGTGTCTGGTGTTACAGAATCCGGGCGCTAGAAACCGATAGAGCTCATTGTCATTAATGAAAAGACCTTACTGATTTCAGTGAGCTTTGCATCAGCGTTACAGAATCTGCTTCTTTTCACCTTGTATGAGGTGATGCCTCACCACTGAGGATAACATAGTGCAGTTATGCCTAGAGTGTTCAAAGGTGTGAAACGTTGTGTAAGCATATAAAAGTTAGCTTGTACCCTTGCTAGCTGTCTAAAGAGATAAAAAGGGTCTTCAGTGGCAGGCATAAATAGTCAAAGTAATTGAAAATTAAGCTATGTTGCCGACTCATCCACAGGTTTAGCTTTGTTACAGAAAATGGCTATAATTGTTTAACTAATATATCTCTTCTGACTTGCATTTCCTGGCCATGCCATTAATCATGGCTGTTCAAATTCTTATTTTAACAGCACATCTTTCAGCTCTGTAAGTTTATATATCTGTTAGTTGGGAAGATTCCACATTGAGAAGATCTATTAAGAAATTCAAAGGTTATTTGAATAGAATATGGATGAATATTCTGTTGCACAGGTATACTTGTAGTGCTGTATATTAATCAGAATTTCATTACAAGTTAAGGTCAGATCTAGACAGAGTAGTTCAGAAGGTATTTAGTGCACTATATGCATTATTTTGAGTCACACACAGCGTGATACAAGATAATTAACATTTAATTGTTAGTTTATCACTCTCCAGAGTCAAGTAAACACCTACATTTTCAGTGTTCATGCTAGTTTGTATAGTTAAGATCAGTTTTGTGGTACTGCATTGAAAGCAGCTATTGTGGCTTGCAAAACAAATAGCTTTTAGCATTCAGTATTCAAAAATTATAGCAGGAAAATTATATTCTGTCGTGGTTTAACCCCAGCCAGCAACTAAGCACCACGCAGCCGCTTCCCCCTCCCCGCTCCCAGTGGGGTGGGGAGGATGAAAGGAAAAAAAAGTAAAACTCGTGGGTTGAGATAAGAACAGTTTAATAACTAAAGTAAAAATAAAAATACACTACTAACTAAGAATAATAATAATTGTAATGAAAAAGAATGCAACAAAAAAAAAAAAGAAATAAGAAAAGACAAGTGATGCACAATGCAATTGCTCACCACCTGCTGACCAATACCAGAGCCACGATCCGCCCCTCCCGGCCAACTCCCCCCTGTTTATATACTGGGCATGACGTTCCATGGTATGGAATACCCCTTTGGCTAGTTCAGGTCAGCTGCCCCAGCTATGCTCCCTCCCAGCTTCTTGCACACCTGCTTGCTGGCAGAGCATGGGAAACTGAAAAGTCCTTGGCTTAAGATAAGCGCTACTTAGCAACAACTAAAACATCAGTGTGTTATCAACATTATTCTCACACTGAATCCAAAACACAGCACTGTACCAGCTACTAAGAAGAGAGTTAACTCTGTCCCAGCTGAAACCAGGACATATTCCCAGCCATCACAGTATTTTCATGTTTTACAAGTCAGAAAAATTGTCTGTGACCTTTTCTGGATAATGATGTCCCAACGTTTGACCATGTCATAGGAAACAATTAACTCCTTCACAGTTAGCGAAGGAAATGTTTTTGCGGTGTCTGCAGAGAAATCCAGCTGCATCATGATCTTAACTTTCTCAATTTTTTCTTTCCTTATGTACTGAACTCTTAGAAAAATGGGGAATTTTTTGCATGACATAAGAATTCCAGTCAGAATACTTCTAATTAATAATAATGTATTTACACAAGGTCAGCTATAAGAAAAATATTTTCTTACCCACATTGCTGTTTTTCCTGTTTGCAGCTGTAGAGCTTCTTGTGACTGAGATAAGTTTTTGTGCAGACTTGTATTATAAAGGGAGAAGATCTATTTTCATCCTAACTCTTGCAGGGACCATATATACAGAAATCTGTAATAAACCTAATCTTTCATTGTCTTGCTATATTGGAATAAAACATTGTGAAACTAATTTTTTTCTAATTTAGAGTGCTATTGAACTTTTCTAGAAGAAAGGTAATCTTACAGTGGATGTAAAATACATGAGTGTTAATCCTGATTGTGCCAGTCACCTTGGCATGGAATAACTGCATAGAGCAAAGAGTAGGTGGTCAGGGTGGGAACACTATTTCTAACTGGCAAAAGTTTTCAAGATATGGAAGTCTTTTCTCATGCGAAGTCTACATGAGAAGTCAATTAAGAGTAAAAAAAAAAAAGTCATGGAGGCGTTTCTTCAGATATTGCTTAAAAGTTTTGTTTCAGTTTTAGTTATTTACATTCGATTGTTAAAATATAATCAGCTGAAATCTTCAAATGCAAAGTTGTCTTTACAGTAAAACTGGGTGTTTTGTTTTGAAGAGAACAAAATAAAAGTTGTTTACATGAAAAATACCAGCCTGTTACTTTGACAAGCTTTGAATTATTGATTCAGACAGACATCTTTGGAGGATGCTTAGTCACTGATAAAATCCTTCACATAAATCCACAAAATTCTTTCACTGTTCTTTGAGAAGTGAGAATTATGTTTAAATTAATTCTGGTACCTGTTTAAGAACAACTTTTTTCCTGAAGTAATGCCTGTGTGGAAATGGTGAACGTTAGACTGATATCTCTTTGCTAGAGGAGGGCATAACAATATATCATCTGTATATAACTTGCCATGGTATTGTAATGATTCATTATCACATACAGCTCCCTTTACATTTTAGCTGAGATCTTTGAAGAATGTGCAAAACTGTAATTGGCCAACACTCCTTTGAGTTAGTTAGTCTGGTTAGGTTTTTCATGGGTCAATCAATTACTCTAGATCCTAAATGAACAAATTTAATACTACTTCCTGCAAAGCAGAGTTAAAAGCTTTCCCTTTACTTGCTTGTAATTTTGCAATATTAACAAAAATAATGAGAAAAGTATTTAAGTAAATTGCTTTTTATTAAGAAGTAATGTCCAGAGAGACCAATGACCACACACATTAATCTCCTGCAAGAAGCAACTTTGAACATTTATTACAATGTACTTGGGTCCTCAACAACCATAACTCAATAAAAAAAATACTTGTAATACAGACAAGTGGCTGATGGGGCAGAATGCCGTACCATTCTGTTCATGCTTTAGACAAAGGTCAGAAAGAGCATGCAACATATAAACACCATAAAATATTTTTCAGGACAGTTTTATGTATCTTAGAGACACGTCAACAAAGAAAAAACATAAACCACTTCATTTAAAATTGAAGTCCATAGAGAAAATGTTTAAATTAATGCAAATTTTTGTATACTAACTAAATTTTACTCAGAGATATAAAGCCATTGAGTGTGTTTTGATGGTGAAAACAGTTCTATTTCCTCCCACATAAAACTTCCCAAATTTCTACTCTATTTCTGAATTGAATGCAAAAATGAAGTACGTTACTGAATAGAGATACCTGTAGGGTAAGTTTCAATTCAGCTAGTTCTCATTCATACTTTTCAGGATCATAAAACACTATTATTCTATTAAGCTCTCACAATTAATTAAAATTGTAGTGATTTTCTATATTTTTACATATATTATTCTTATATTTTCGTTTTGTAAAATGGAAAGTAAGAAACAGAAGTATATATTTAGCTGTTTATTACATGGAGAAATTTAGAAATTAAGGTAGAAAACTATCAATCCAAACTGGAAGCAGTAAGAGATAAAAAAGAGAGTAAATGAAAGAACCATGAATGAGAGCTATGTTCATACTGGATTGTTTACCTCTACAAATCATTGATAAAGCTCATAGCTTTAATGTTACAAGTACAGAAGTATCCTTCCAGGTTCCAGATTTGTTTACTTATTCAAACATACAGTTCAAAAATACAATTCTAAAACTAAGCCGATATAATTTGGTACCGTAGGAAAGAACATGACCTTCATGTCTCAATTTTATCATTGTAGAGGCATTCTTGCAAATTTAGTTAGAAATTGAAAGAAATTATATTTCAGTTTTAATTAAGATACAAGAGCAGTAAATTACAGTGATGAAATGGTCCAAGGGGAATAGAAGTGTTTATTTACCCCTTTACAACAGTGAGTAGAAAGTAAATATCAAATGTTACAAAGTCCAAACCGAAGACTGAATTCTCAAAGTGACACTTAGTCTTCATTTAGGCAGCAATATCCAAGAATGCAACTCCTATAACTTTTATCTATTCTTCTAAGAACTTCTAAGTAACTTAAAACTTCGTTTTAAATCTATGAGTCTTTCAGATCCCAAAGATCTGTTTCAGCTCGATAACCATTTTGGCTTTGATAAGTATTACAAGTTGCATTAAACTAAGTGCTTTTCATAAAAATTCTCTAACGAGTTTGATTTGGTAGGGGTGAACATAGCACACTTAGTATCAGTAACAGAACTGAGTTTTACAGAAAACACAGAGACCAACATCTCCCTGTTTCAGAAAAAGAGCTGTAGGAGGACACTGCATCTCCTTTCAGAGGAATCTTTTAGACAGTAGAGCAACCTTGCAGGATACTTAAGACTGTGATTATGCCCAGTTCTGTCATGAGTTCCACAGTTCCACATGTTAGGGAAAGGGGTAGATAGGAGATGGTTTGTATACATCAGGTTTTATTATGCTTAGTCAAAATGAGCTGTAATTGGGTAGTTTGGACTATAAGTCTATAACATGTAATAGATAATAAGCTATGCTGAACAAGTAGGATAATTCTACAAATATATCTAATGACACATCATCTTTACTAATTTTGGCTGCTTCATTTTAAAATAAATACAAATGCATGCTATTTGATGCAAAATATAGGACTTGGTTCTGTGATACTCATCTTACTGGATACAAGGTCATCAACAGGATTTCTTGGATGGGTGAAATGAGGAGGTTTTTAGGCATATATTACAAAAAGTCTTTTTTTTTAATAGTATGGTGCATCTCTAAATTACCCTCACCTTAGCACCTCTTCTGAAAATTTGGATGTGGCAGTTACGAATTATCATTTATTTAGACTCCTGATGTCAGAGGGATCGAAGGCCATACAGCTTCTTACAAAGTAAATTCTTTACTGGCTTACAGCACAAGACCTATGTGAGACCTGTGCTTTAACAGAGCAGCTCCTTGTGCCTGCCTGTCACTGTTAATGATGTGTAATTTATGGAAATAGTAGATAGTAATTCCTAATCAGCAAAGCTGCAGATAATAATCCTGGAATGCATCATATAGACTTGATGTCAGATTTATGAAAAATGGAATTGACAAGTAAATTTTCTCCTATCAACAGCTGTAAGACCTTGCTTTAAAAAAGCATTCAGTCTATTCAGTAACATTTAAAAGTTTGGTTTAAATCTTATTCTGTTTATTAATTATTTATTAATAAAGGCAGGTCTAATAAGTCTTGAACAACAAAACATTCAATAAGTGAATGCTTTGCGTTATACTTTAATATTTTAAAATTTATATTTTAATATTTTAATTCTTAATATATGAACTAAGATCCAACTTAAAGTACTTACCTATATGGAGTAACTGGAAAGGAAAATTCTCTGGTTTTTTTTATTTGTTCTTTGGATTTTTATTATGATCTGTTCTAATCATGCCAGTATTGCTATTCGCACTACACAGCTTTTCTGTGAAGGTTGTATGGCTAGAAGTTACTTTTTGAAATCACAAGAAAAGGTTTCTGCATTCTCACTGATTTTATTCCTTAAGCTACATGAAATCAGTATATAAACACAAGGTTATGAAGTTAACTATGTGTCGTGGTTTAACCCCAGCCGGCAACCAAGCCCCACGCAGCCGCTTGCTCACTCTCCCCCACGCAGTGGGATGAGGGAGAGAATCAGAAAAAAAACCTCGTGGGTTGAGGTAAAGACAGTTTAATAGGACAGAAAGGAAGGAAAAATAATGATAATGACAATAATAATAATAATAATAATATGACAATAGTAATACTAAAAGAATTAGACTATACAAAGCAAGTGATGCACAATGCAATTGCTCACCACTCGCTGACCGATGCCCACTTAGTTCCGGAGCTGCCATCCGCCCCTCCCAGCCAACTCCCCCAGCGTATATACTGGGCATGATGTCATATGGTATGGAATAGCCCTTTGGCCAGTTTGGGTCAGCTGTCCTGGCTGTGTCCCCTCCCAATTTATTGTGCCCCTCCAGCCTTCTTGCTGGCTGGGCATGAGAAGCTGAAAAATCCTTGACTTAGTATAAACACTAATTAGCAACAACTGAAAACATCAGTGTGTTATCAACATTATTTTCCTACTAAATCCAAAACACTGCACTATACCAGCTACTAGGAAGAAAATTAACTCTGTCCTAGCTGAAACCAGGACACTATGCACTGTCTCCTGCTCTTCTATGTTATTAGATTGCCTGGGTTATTTGAGGGTCACTTTTTTATGACACATAAATCAAAGTATTTGGGGGACATGATATTTTGACATGAAAAGCTTGATTCAACAGATCTTACTTCTTCAGGGTAAAAAGTTTCTTATTGAACTAGGTTACTCATCAGATTTCTAATCTTCATTTCCTAACTGTTCCTTCACCAACATTATAATAAAAACCTGAGTACCATCATAGGAGCAGGATGTAAGAAAGATTATATACCTCTCCGCAGTGTATGTTGGATAGATGAAGACAATACCTTAAATACATCTCTCATTCTGAACTTGACCACAGTACAGAAATGTCTAGGAATATAGGGAATTCAGCAAACACTTTTTTGTTGTGTTTACTAAATGTTTTCTATTTACAAATTTCCATATATGCTTGTGTGTAGTTTGAAGTTTGTTGTATGACTTTGCATGGAAAATGTTTGAAGTAAAACTCACTTATAGCTTATCATAAACCCTTCAATTAGATGATGTCTATCACATTATTAAATATTCAGGACTGACATATGTACCCAAACTGTGCAAAATATGGTAAGTATTTTTAAAATGAATCATGATAGTCATTATAATTTTGGGCTGCACTGAGAAGAAGACAAATGTCTTCAGTGATGACAGTGGAATAGACAAAATATGGCACTGATGGAGTGGAGCAGATTGCTCAAGCAGCTTGACTGATAGACTGTATCAGATATCACTAGTCTGGAATAATCTACAGAATCAACACCAGCTGAAAGGAATTCCAATATTCATCTGGTTTCTGTAGAGCTCAGCTGCTTCATGACTGAGAAACTGAAGCTTTTGAAAGTTTAAATAGAGAGGGTGATATTCATAATGAGATATATAGGTGCGTTAAGATGAAGTAAAAAACCTAAATCTTTGATGTGTGTTTGTTGTTCCTGTTCTTGTTTGCTTGCTTGCTTTTGGGAAATATGAATTGCCTTTAGAACCAAACATTAAGAGATGGGGAGATTATCAGGAAGTCAAAGCTGGATACCTTTTGAATAATGTGGTTTTGGCACAATACAGGGGTAAACTGGAGAGAGTTCTATGGCTTGTAATATTGCATCTAGCAAAATAATGTAATATCCCATCTGGTCCTGAAATTTCTTAGCATACTTGTATTTCTGCTTAGCAGTTCATGGTGTTTACTTAAATCCTTCTTTTCTTCATATAGTTCTATCTCCAAGTTCTTGTGTGTTTGCACACTGTCCAAGGGCCATGAGTAACAGTGGCCATAACTACATTTAAGTCCCCTGAGCCCATGCATAGATTTTTGGTGTGGTCTTCAATGGGACAAATGGAAGCCTAATTAATAGGAATGTAACCTAAACTTCTCACATTAGTGAATCATTCTTTCTTGTCTGCTGCTAACATCATATTCAAAATCTATACCGATACTGGAGATGTAGACAGTGAATTAGCATATTATTCTTGGGCTGTACCAAAATCAATAGGAACTTGCTGACTTGAATGAGCAAAGCAGCAAGTCTGCAATTAATATCTCTAAAGGCTTAAAAAACCCCTTTAACCTTTATTACAGAAGCTCTATTTAAAAATATGTACTGAAAGAATAAAGCATGCTACTTTTTATAGACTGGTAATCTTCTGTAGGTCTTCAGACGAACAGAAAATTGTACCAATGAAAGGCAATTTATAAGGGAGGACTAAGAGGGCGAGATTTCATAGCACTAATTAGCAATCGTTTAGATCAAAGCATAAAGAAACATCAAGTACAGGAATGTGTCTAAAATGCTGTCTTCTTCCTAAGTTTTAGTAGGACATTACATTGTCTGAGAAACAACTACAGGTAGGAAACTTATCCTGAAGGCAGAGATATAAAGCCTACGATAGTGGTACTCTATTTTACGTAATGGCCTAGTGACTGGAACACTCACCTAGAAATGGAAAATCTAGGTTCAGCTCCCATTCTAGCAGAAGGGAGTTCAAAACAAACAAGCCCTGCTTTCTTGATAAAAACCCTGACTAATAAAGTGATTGGAAAAAGAAGACTTCCACGGTCAAGCAACATAAGCAAAGGCATTTGGGATCTCAGTTTTGGATTTATGTATCTATTTTCTATTTCAGCACCAATTTAGGTAATGAATTCCTTGACTGACTCAATTCTTTAGGGCCTAATTTCATATACTCATACAACGTATGCCAAAACTGCTACTTAACATATTTTGTTCTGAGATAATACTAACTCCCTGGTTTATATCTGGGCATGTTTTATTTTGCCTGAAGCTGAAGTAGAGTAGGATTATTCCGGTAGGAGATTATAATGCTTGGGAATATCTCAGGTTCTGAGCTCTGATTTATATTAGGTCTTATCTGGTGCCCACCTTCAGAAGGATATTTCTACAGCTTTACTGGGTTTTAATATCTGCCAAAAAGCAAATGACAGATGCATCTTCTGTGCGCTAAGAAGCCATCAATCAGAAGTGTAGTCACAGCACAACAGGGAGAATAGCTTCCACAGAGTTTCTACTTGCACTGCTAAAGTAAAGAGGGGCAGGGAGTCATCAGACCTTTCTGCTCCCAGCCTCTTGCACTGATGCAATTGAAAAACACATGACTTTCAAAGACAAAGAGGACTGAGGCATAGAACTGGTTTGCAAACACCATTCACTCAAGGAAGATCATGAGACTGCAAATGTTTTAAAATTGCATTATGTTAGAAAGGTATTTCAAAGGTACATGTCGCATTAATAGCAGCTGTATAAGCAGTTAAAACAGCAAGGCTATCTAAAAGGGATTAGTTATATTTCTAATGAAGCTATTTCAGGGAATGTCTGAAAGTTATTTTGGAAACACCATGCTTATTCAATAAAACAGTATTGCTTTGTCAGGCAGTAACCCAGCTCCTTGGTGAATAAACTTGAAGACAATTACCTTATTGTGAAAGGATTATTGCCTTATGGAAAAATACTGTGATGCTCTTCATATAACAGGGCAGCAAATATTTGTGTTGCTAACTTTTCCTGCTTCTTGAAGAAGCACTGTAAAGATCTAGTTAGAAGTCAAAAAGTCTTTGTCATAATAAAAACTGAGCTGAGAAACCATCTGGGAGGAACACAGCATAATCTAGGCTGGGGTGACTAAGCATCTGTTCTGGAGTTCTGCCTGTGCACAGTGTGGAGGGTTTGAAAACACTACAAGGAAAAATAAAACAATACTTTAGAACTGAGTTTTGTGTAAGTGCACCTAAATGTTCATGCAGAAAAAAAATTCAGTCTGTTTGTTTAGAGACTGTTATTCAGCATCCTCTGGAGTGCAAATAAAATCATGTTGTGAGTTCGTTTCCATGTTCTTTCTTTTCTGTAAAGCCCCAAGGCCCAAAATGCCCCAAACACCATCGTTATGAAAATTCCCATGAGCAGTTGTACAAGCAACAACTTATTTGAACGTTTTAGAAAAAAAGTAAATGAAAATATTAGCAAAACCACAACATTTTGGGTCGGGGTAACATTTATCACACGTTTAGAAGCACAGAAATGTCAGTCTCAGTGGTGAGACAATCCCAACTACTTCTCTGCCACGTACAGCCACTGTTGCAATTAAATATTCTTTTAGACAGTGTGGCACAGATGGTCACCCAGTTCTGTAGTGGTCCAGAACTTCTGACATGTTTAATTACTGCCAGGCATAGATTTCAGGCCTACACAGATCTAGAGCAATCTTCTCACTCCTTGCCTCTCTAGATGTGTAGCTTGCTTCGTACAGCGTGCTTTTTGCAAATGCCATCTCATTGTTGTTCTGTAAGGCTTGGCTCTATGTCCAGAGCCAATATTTCAAGTTGCATCTAGACTTACAGATAGGGATGAGCACATTCTACAAGATCCCAGTCCCCATCCAGATCACAAACAAATTGAAGTACAGCATGGCTCCTGTGCAGTCCATGTAGATTACTTTGGGAAGCAGAGCGTTTGAGGTGACTGGTGTGTTCTAGGTTTCACCTCATTAGAGCTGTAGATCATATCCCTTATCCTTTCAGCTTGTCCCATGTTTTAAAATCACCATTTGCAAGGAATTTGTTTTTCCCTTGTACTTCTCTGTATTTTGGAATATCATCCTTGATTCTGTAAAGCAGACAACCTCTTTTCTCTTTTAAAAATTTTTCTTCAAATTTTGTTCAGTCAGCCTTAGAGTGTTGATCTCTATGCCCTTGTTACTTCAATCTTATTGCACTCCCAGGACTAGTGCTCTTCTTGTAGCTTTGTAGAAGGGGGTTAAATGCTGTTTTACATGCCAGGTTGCAAGTTCACATGCTTTCTAATCTACTGCTGAAAAGTATGGTGTTCCTGTTTGACAGCAGATGTCCTGTCAGAAGCCTATGACAGCCAATAGGCTGAGAAATGTTGCTTCCCAGGAAAACAAAAACAAAACAAAGAGAAGTTTTGTCACAGTAGTTATTGGGTTCACCAGAGACATAACTGGGTGAAACTAAAGGGCCAGTGCATCCAGGAGAGATCAGCTTAGGCTGCTTATTTTAATAGATCTTTCTTTTACCTTTTTTTTTGCACTTTGCAATATCTGCAACTTCTAGTAGCATATAATTGCATGGTTTTCTTTATTATCTAAGGAGAGTTCCAAGAACTCATCACCGTAGAGAATAATGGACCTTGGCACTCTATACATGCTGCACAAAAACATATGCCATAGAAGAATTAGGAACTCTAAAAAATGAGGAGACTGACTTCTTTTCTGGAAAATTCCCTTGTAACATCCTGTGTGTGTATGAAGACTGCAAACCGTCCCTCCTTTCTCTTGGCATGACATGAACAAGAGTTGCAGAACTGTATTGTCCTCTGCTGTGCTGTCAAGAGGGATATAATACCAATATCTGCAACTTGGGGCATAACATAAGGCGAAGTGGATTATACTTTATAAAAGGTTTCTGCTATGTACAAAACTCCCTTGTACACTGAAAGATTCAAGTTAAAAGAAAACGCTTCCTTCAGCATTGTCCCTCACTGTAACATTCTGTTTCTCTTGAATTAACATATTTATTAATCTGTTCTAGGCAGTGTTTAAGTCCTGCTGTGCATTTACACCTATTTCTAATTCCTTCTGTAAATGCCACTGAGACTCACTTTTCAGGCTGGTGCAGATGTCTAGATTTTCATCACAAACTGGGCACAAGCTAGTGTCTATAGCACTGGTAAATGAACCAGATAGATAAGGAGGAAAATGTTAACTAATGGAATCTCAGGTGAAATATAGATAAGAGTCCAAGGAATTACCAGTATAGTAATTAAAAAGGCAAAGAGCAAGCTAAATCACATGGATATCATATTAACTCAATTACTAATGAACAAAATATTTCCTAGGATAGCAGTTAAAGCCAGCCTGAGATAGGAGAATACCAGTGCTAAAATTTATATTCAAAAGATATTTTTGTTTACTAATATTTTGAAGATGAGATTGTACTCATAAATATAGAACAGATAAAATAAATCTTGCCAGAACTAATGTGCTTTAGGGTTGATGAATTGGCAACAATTAATACTCACACACACTGTAATAAAATGTTCATGAAGTTTATTATTTGCCATTCTTATCAACTAATTAAAAACATCTTCAGGGTCGGATGTGTAATAAATGGGTTGGAGAGAAAGACAGAATGGATATAAACACATTTTCTTCCCTTGAATATCACAATGACTGTTGACTCGTGGCACATTAATTCATGCTACAGAAAAGAGCAGTAACAGTATAAAAAAGGCTATATATTATAATATGAACTCTGGGTATATTAGGCACTCTGGCTGTAAGCTAATTTTATATGTTGAGATATAATTAATGTGCTGAATTATACTTCTAATGTGGAGTCCATGTGAAACTACTTGGTGTCATTGGCTAGCAATGAAAAGTGAGAGCTTATTCTGCTTCCTCTCAACAAAGCTGAGAGACTACAACCTATTCTCTTTCCCATTTGTGTAATACACTAATAAGCCCAGAGGAGATTTCCTATCCATAGAGCCTTGATCATGTCTTTGGGAGCTACTTTCTATGGTGACTCTTGCCAAGTAAAATAACTATTTTCAGGGCAAGCTTTCCAGTGATCTTTAGAGTAAACAGAGAGAAATGTGCAAGACAGAAGAATAAAACCTGAATGAGTCACAACATATGTTAGTTCATCTTATCACTATGAGGCAAAGTATGCACATCTATTCCCCTGATAGTCTTCCTTTCTGAAACAAACCTCTCATGTGAACTTTGGGAGCTGAATCCAGGTAAGGAATTAAAAGTCAGTTTATCTATTAAGTTATACCAGTCTGTGTGTGTCAGGGTAGGGTTGATACTAGTAAAATACTAGTGGGGGTGGAGTTGATACTAGCAAACTGCCTGTTTGTATTACAGAATTATTATCCAAAAAGTTTGTAACTATCGTGCTTATTTGTGAAAAAGATGTGATTTTTTTGGTTAGAGTATTTGCCAAAAATCATGGTTAGTGACGAAATATAAGGTTAATGTAATATGACAATATGTATCGAAGTAATTTTTTAAAAGTGGTCTGATACAGAAAAGAATGTTTTCATGTAGTAACTAATAAAATTAAGATACTTAGAAAAAAATGTGTAAACAGATGAGATACAAAGTTCATTTTGGGGAGTAACTCTTAGAAATACTCCCAAAGTTATGTTTCTCTTTTGCCTTGCTTCCAAAGAACTGTAGGGCATGCTTTTATTTTAAAAATAAAAACATTACTTTTACTTTTCAATTAATGATTAAATAAACTTAGGACATTTTGTAATAATTTTAGTGAGACTTGTGAAAAACAAACTGAACAGTAACAACTGTTAGTAGACACTCATTTTATCTGAATTTTATAAACAGCATGGTTACAGACAACAGTTCCAAAAATTACAACCTCCTATTTCCAGAAGGTCATAGAGGCTTTCCTTTTACCCTTGTGTTAGGAAAAACGTGTTTCAGGCAGACCTCTGGTGTACTTGTTACACAATCCATTTTATATGTCCTATTTCTGTTCCAAATGTGGGAGGAATAGTGGGTAGAACTGTAAAGACAGGAATATATACAAGTTGCATAGTAAATTAGGGATTACAACCCCTAATCCCACCCTCCAAAGTAAGGTGTGGTGTCATGTCCCTAAATGTTTGGGCTGTACTAGATTATCACTACTCATACTTTCCCTGCTAATGAAAACAGGCAGAGGGAGGATGTAATTAAGTTCTAGGGACAATAAATTATGCAGTTGGTAAATATAAAAACATAGGCAATCCAAAAGACTCCTTGAACAGGTTAAATGTATGTGTTTTGATGAAGATAAACTTAGATAGCAAGGATTTTGAGATTAATACTTTGATTCTACTTTTTAATAATACAAAAAAATCTTTTACCTGAACTAGTCCACTAGTTACAAAAAGAATGTGAGTATAAAAAGGATTATAAGGCCAAAATACCCATCTGGAGGGATTACCATATTGCTGAAAAGGCCATTTAAAAAAAAAAAAAAAAAAGGATGAAAGGGGAAATTAATCAGTACTCAAAGGTAAAGTCTATAAGCCTGTTTCAATTCTTAAAGCCTGTTTCAATTCTTAGATTTTTAAAGTCAGAACGTAATGAATTATCTTCAAACAGTGGGGGAAAGGCATTAAACAAGTTAAAAGATTTCAAGGAGAAGGAGGTGTATTACCATACAGGGAGGATATCAACTTTATATCAGCTTAACATAAAAAAACCAGTGAGGGAGCAGAAATTAACGTGATTGAATACTAAGGGTCTCTCTTGAATGCTGGATGAGTAGCACAATGTGAACTATTAGAAAATCAGCAATTATTAAGTTACTGTACAAAAATGCTCAAGAGAGTAAAGTTGTTCACTAGCATAGAAATGAATACTTGCTGAATGATGGTAACTGTCACTGATGACCACTGTATCCTTATACTGTGTGATAATGCCTTTGGTTATGTAATTACATTTACATTGTTAAATATTCTGTCCAACCTGGAGGAAAACTATATTTCAAACCACTACAGTTTTGCTTCAGAAAGGACTGTGGGATAATCGTGATAAAACCTATGCAACTATATGATTAAAGTAGATTGCTGTATGTCAGGGCTCTCAATTGTTCATTATTGGATTACAATACAAAACACGTATGTTGTAAAGGACTTGTACTCCTTTAAAAGAGATGATAAAACATCCTTCTTTTAGGTATCTAGAAATATAAGTCTCAGAAAGGTTTTCAGAACAAGTAGCAGGTGAACAGGGACTTAGTCAAAAAGAAACACTGCATGAATAAAAATTACTGTTGGTTATTTAGACATCTGTGTTGGGAAATAGTTTCACCTACTTGGGTGCCAATTTTTAGAATTTGTGTTCTGAGCATTAATATGTACAGCCCTTCTATAAAAATACAGAACAGGTTCCAGTCTATGAAAGTTTCAGAAATTGCTCTGCCATGAAAACACTTGAATAATGACTTGAAACATTTCCAACTAACTTTCCTTCTCAGACTCATGGGATCAAATTCACATCCTCCAGGTCCCAACAACCCAATTACCTGATTAGCTTCTAGTAGGATTGTTCTCTCATCTTGATAAAGTTGTGATATGACCAATAGAAAATATTGTTCTCAGCGGGCCATGGAGGAGCTCACCTCTCTGAGAGTGTCTGTCCTGGAGTTTACCTGAGGCTTTTATGATTACTTGTGTATTTTTAATCCATTTTAAAAAATATATTTATATAGAGAATGTCATTTATTAGACAAACTGGTATGGGCAAACTTGGGGAACATGAGAAATTCTACAGATCAGTATCAGGACCAGCAAAGCTCCTAACGTTTTCCTAACACAACATTTCAAGTTTCAGCTCACACCTTTAAACTATCCAGCTACAACAATATACGTCACATGTTTAACAGCAAAGGTGTGATCATTCCACAACATGTTATGCAACAGAGGACCAGTTGTTGGGTTTTGTACTGCCATCATCAACATATGCGCTTAGCATTATTGGCAAGCTCAGAGGGAGCTGTGATAGACTCCAAGCTTTTTTAAAGCTGTCTACATACTGTCTACAAAGTCTGTCTCTAAAAGGCTGCACGTGCAGCCAGAATCATTGTGGCTATTGTCTTTAATAATAAGAAAATTACCAAGAGGTTTTCATTATGTAGCTCATATAATGACAGCTGTTTTCAGTGATGAGAAAAAAGCTTTTTCTCCCCTTTAACTCTTCCTGCTCTGGTTTCCTCATTTTAATGGCTCATCCATTCTTTAACTCCCTGGAACAATGAAACGAGTAAGTTAGATTCCCACACTTGCCACCTGCTAGGTCAGGAATAAATAAAAAAACTCCACTCATCTGTCTTGTTTGATGAGCCACTTGATTGAATTGAAAGTAATGAACAGCATTGAACAGAACATAAAAGAGGCTCCTTCATGAAATGCCCTTCGCAAAAACACTAATGAAAATAATATATCTTTTCTTTAAACTAACACCAAGCATGACTTTGATAGAAAATGAACTAGAGGTGTTTTTGTGTGTTTCAGCTGAAATGTATCTAGAAGACTACGCATATGGAAACTAAAACCTGCTTGCTCCATATAGTTCTACTTACATATTTTACAGAATTCTATTTTATAGAATTATAAAGTGTCATCCTTATACCTAATTGTAAGTTTGCCTGTTGCAGCATCTGTCTATTGCATCTCATCGTATCATCATGCACCTCTGAGAAAAGAAGAGTCTGACTCTGTCTTTTCCATATCCTTTGATCAAGGTAGCATATGGACCAAGGTCTCCTTTGAGCTTTCCCTTCTCTAGACTGAACAGACCAAGTTTCCTCAACTTCTTTTCATATGTTATGTACTCTAGACCCTGACCATGTTGGTGGTCTTGCTCCAGCATGTTAATATCTTTCTTATACTGGGAAGCTCAAAACTGAACACAGTATTCCTGATGCAATCTCACAAGTGCCAAAAATGTGAAGGATGACTTTCCTGGACCCGCTGGCTATGTTTTACTATACATTCCACAACACAGTTGGAATCTTTTCTGAAACATGGATTTAAATTTTTGTAAAGTCAATATCAAACACAAAAATGAAATAATGTAAATTGCTAAGTGGCTGCACTTGAAATCAGTTAATGAGGTACCTTTCTGAAACTATACAAGTAAGGTCTAGATCCATAAAAAGATAGTCTCCTAAGTCTATCCCTGGGGCTACAAAAAAGTCTAACATTGAAAGTCTCATGTAAGCTTAAAATAGTCTCTAAGTTTTTCAGGAATAGTGTGCTCCAGAGTACGCCGAACATAGAACACTGATCCAGCTTCTGTCTACAGGGTCACTTCCTAGCCTGTCTAAGGAGTACTTGTGCAAATGTACCTGGCATTGTATTAGCCAAATAAAATCCTGTTTAGGCTTTGGAAAAATATAAACACTTATTTATTCCAGGTTCCATGAACTGAAAATTTTCTAACAAAACCAAGTTTGGTCAGAACAGGTCAGACTTGTTCAAAAAGGAAGCCTAGCATATAACTGAAAAGTTGCAACTTGGATGAAAAGCAAGTTTGACACGACAATGCTGAATTTATCATCTGTGTATCTAGCTCTACAGTTTGCATCTTGGAATTATGTGACTACATCAGAATCTATAATTGAATTTAAAAAGATCCCCATCTATCTCCCCTCCTCCCCGCTCCACAAAACACTATCATACTTAAAGCTGTGACCTGAATGCAACCGATGCAGTAGTATCTTCCTGTGTTTGTAAAAAATCTGAAAAAGTAGTGCTGATAAATGATCTTCCAACTTGGTAATACAAACTACTAACTGCAGGACTCATTGGTTTCTCAGTTGCCTTTGTCAGACTCTTCAGTGACAGATCAAGGCACTCCATAACCTGAAGAACTGAGAAGTTCTTCATGCTGCTGCCATTGTCTTTGGAAGACCACCTACAAATGTGCTTACAACATTGCAGGCAGTATTGCAGCTGATTCTTCTTCTTCTGCCCTTCACGGGAACCACTTCTGGAGGGATGTGATCTGCTAGTGGAATTCCACTGTTGTCCACCAGCAGCACATACAGAGTTTTCAGTCGTGAAGAGCCACCTGCATTATTCTTCATCAAACTGGCATACAGGCTTTGAGGCCTGCATCCTGATGCAATGAGTTCTGCAATTTAACAACTGCATGAAGAAGTATCTCCCTCTCTGTGTTTTGAACCTGATAGTCCCTCTCATGCTGGATCATTCTTGTAATCCGGAACATTACTGACAGAGGTGCTCAGGACAACAGTGCAAAAACAATTATCAGAAAGTTACTGTGTTACTAGGCATAGAGACAGGGGACTGGGATCTGCACTCCTGCGATCCCTGTGGAAAACCTGCAGGGTGAGAAAGGGCCAGCAAGTATGGGCAATGGGAGCAGTTACTGTGCATCTGCTGGATGACAACAGCTTTTGCTTTTGTAGCCTAAGTTATATCTGACAAATGGCCAGATGACAGTCTGCTAATTAAAATGTTCTCTGAAAATCAACTTCGGCATTTCAAACTAATGGAGCTTATTATACATGCTTATGGTAGAGTTATCACAGTGTGTATAGATCATGAGTCCCAAACTTTCTTGTATCAGCCCAGGGTCCCAGAGAATTGGTACACATCAAATCAACACTGACTCTGCCAATCCCTGCAGAAGGTCCTTCCCTGGTACTGTAAAGTCTATAGGTAGGGAAGCCAGAGGATTATAGACGTAACTTTGGCTAGACATAATCCCAGGATCTGGAGATTTTCTATTGTGTGTAGTCCAGTCACAGGTGCAGATGTTTGCTCCAGCCTCTGATCAAGTTAGAGAAATCTGAGGACTGCTTTAACCTTCATGTCTGACTTTCAATCACTATAGAGGCTTAAACTACTGAAAGGGTCACCATCCTGGAATTTTTCTAAAACTCCTTGGTTCTCTGATTTCTTTGCAATGTTTGAGTAAGAAGGGCTGCTTTTTTAGCAGCCAGTTTCTTCAGTGGGCTTCTGACAAGGACTGTCATTCACTAAGAAAAATTTCCATTGGTTTTCAAATCCACACATATCAGAATGAAAAACCTCTTCAAGCTGTTTATTTTAAGATCTATAAATAAATTCCTTTTCTGTGTTGGAACAACCACAAAATAATGTTAATTAACAAACGGCAATGGTAAAGATTGCAACGGTGATCACGATATATTGACTTGCATTGCTTGTGCACTTGTTAGTATCAGTGATGATCATATATGAAAAGGGAGAAGAAACTATCCAATTTAATGGTTCTGCAAGAAAATAATTTTTAAGTAGAACAAGACTAAAATAAGCACAAGAGGGTTTTTTTAATTTTTAGTGTTTACAAAAATAACTTTTAACTAGAATAAAATTCACAAATATCTGCTGAACAAGATGTGAGATGAAAAATTATGAATGCTGTAAATTGGACATTCTGAATGCAACTAATTTAATGAGACCATTAGTGAGACACCAATTGGATACAGTATTATTACAGTGCTCTATCATAAATATGGTTGATTTAAAAATTCATTTTTCTCGAAGACTGGATCTAAATGTAAATTAGACCACCTGTCCTCTGTTACAATTGTTTTTGTTAATAATAATAAATATTTACATAGAAATGAAGATGTAACATGTAGACTTACATACTTTTCTTAGTAATTTCAAATCTGTACATGAATTCAAAAGGCAATTAATGTAATATTCAATAATGTAATATCCAATGTAATATCTGTACATGAATTTGAAAGCCAATATTATCTAACATAATGTAATATGATTGTTCTTATTGACTTCACCAGAACTATTGTCTACATATATGTATTTTTAAAATTAGTCTTTAAGTGTCTTCTGATTGAACTCTTACTGATCAGGGGAAAAATGCATTGTCGGATGTCTCACTTTCATTGTTGTGTTAAATCAAACCATTACTGTCTCTACATTTCTAACACTTGCACTATCACATCACAGCCTAGAATATCAGCTCTGGAGTTCACAGTAAGTGGGTTGTTTAGCAGCAGCAAAGCAAGAAGGGTTAGAAAGTCAGGGACATATTTCGATACTCACTGACTTGAAGCATTTCCTCTTAAACCTATGTCACTTTTGAAATTTATACAAAAGTTGTTTTCTTTAGTTTTTAAGTGGTAAAAGGAATAATGAAATATTTCTCTCTAGCTAACATACATTTGCACTCCCTTACTACTTCTCTGACTGATGCAATTCCAGGCTTCCCTGTTCTGCTGCTGATAGAAATTACTAGGTAGTTCTTCACTCTTTCTTGTAATAATTCTCTGAAATTCAATCTTAACAGCCTAAATAGACTGTGAAATTTACTGAAAAAATACTGTCAAATTTTAAAATCTGAATGTGCTGGCCTAAAAATCTGCCTACACACAAAATAGATTTTTTTTTTCTTTCAGCCATTCTTTTGCCAAGCCAAACAAAAAAATAATCTTTTTCCAGTAGGATTTGCTTGTCCTTACCTCAGACACACTATTTTCTCTAATCAGTGGTATGCCTATTATCCTATTAGGCTAATAAGGCAATGCAAAATGATTCCTTTAGGTCTAAGACAGATATCTGCTTCCCCCAAAATTAAAAGTGTCCATATTATGGACTTTTTAGTAGGTGATATAATTTATTATTAGCCAATCAATTTTTCTTTCAATTTTTCAAAATTTGTCTGAAACACTTTCAGTTTTGGAGGGGAGGATGAACTCTCATTTTTCATCAGTTCTATTTTGTCATGTGGGAATTATCATTGGAGGATTTATAACCAAGTGGAAAACTAGTTGCAGGATTGGAGCCTTCAGCTTTTTCACTGTGAGTAGTCTTTTTGAGTCCAGGGAGTAATTCATGTATAAATTTTAGTGTCTATGTCAATATTGGAGCTAGGGTTATGGCTACACGCACAAGTTACAGCATGGTGAACTAGAATGCAGACTAATAACGCATATTCATTCCCTTGAAATATTTGTTCACAGGTATAAATGTGTTTGCCACAGCTGCCACTGGGATATAAACTATCATTTAGCATGGGCTAGAAACATGAAATGGTTAATGTTGATCTGACAATACATACTGAAGAATCAGCCTTAGGGTACACTATTGAAAACGTGTGACATTGAATAACACTCATGTCAGTAGCACTTAAAAGTATTACAAAAGCATTCAAAGAGTTTTTTTGATAAAAAAAATGCAGAATTATCAGTAAAATGTATATGTATGAGTATTTGAGAGGGCTTTTTCATAGAAAAGGTTTCTGAAGTTACAACCCAAATAATGAAAAGATCATTTTTTGGCTCTTTTTAAGAGCTAAAGAAAAGAATTCTACACTTCCAGAAATGTTCTTTCAAACTCAAAAACTGACCAAAACCTACATGTTCAACAAAGTTTCCCCTTATAGTAAAACAAAGCTTTCTGACACAGACTCTACCCGAACAAAAGATTGTTTAATCTCTGCCAGTTTCTCAAGGGAAAAGATAGTTTCAGCAGTGATTCTGCTCAAGCTGGTTTTTGAAGAAACTTTAGCTTTAGACGGGGGGGGGGAGAAAAAACAAAAAACCCTACAGAATTTTCTAGAAGGAGAGTCCCTGACTATTCAGGTCTAATACAGCTGGAATATAGATGACAGTAAGAAAGATGGCTAGATAGGCATACCAAAATTTGTCTCCTTGATAAAACTGGCAACAGAAACCAACAAAAATTTGGCCCTCTTGACAAGTTGTTACTGTACATACAACATACATAAGAGCACCAGAAGGTAGTGCTCTGTCAAGTCACAGATCCAGCTAGTCCAGTATCCTGCCCCTGATGTGACCGAAAGTGGATGTTCAGAGAAGGGTATATAGAAAGGAGGAAGGCTGTACAAAGCATCCCCAGGGTTCTCTTCCAGCTGCCAGTTGTTTGAGGCTCAGGAAACACCTGAGACTCAGGCATACTTTGGGTTCAGAAAACCTCAGTCACTCCCTTCTCTAAGGACATGTCTAGTCTGTGTGATTTTTAGACTCCACAGCAGGTGCTTCCAACGAGGTCTTCTGAAGCAAGGACATAGTGCAACGTTGTCGTCATATATTCTAATAGTGAGCAATATTGCCTTTAGGCGATGGTGGATAAGATAACGTATACATGTAATGGTTCCCACCAAAAAGTAGTGCCCGCTACTAAAAAAGCGCACACTACTTTTGTATTATTATTTTATCTTATTCATCATCATCATAATTTGGAAATCTAAAGTATTTCCATTGTAATAATTGTAAGGCTGTAAACCAGCATTTAGGTGAATGTAGAATACTGCATTTACAAAAGCTTATGTTTGTATTTTTTAATGGTAGTTTCCATTCAGCTCAGAGTTCCATGCATTAATTACTTCAGTATGAAAGATTTAAGGGTCCCTAATTTTTTTCATAGTAAGCAATAAAAGTTTTGCTTGCACCCTGGAATCTAATGTTAGAATTTTCTTTTCTCCTATCATTTTCATTAGGTACTGTGCCATTAACAACTTATCAGTCTTCAAGCTAAATTGAAGCAAAAGATTTGCCTTCAATGTGTGACATCAACAAGTCTGTAACAGCACATTTGTCTTTATGGGTAAAAAAAATGCTTTTCGCTATTCATTTTAATTTACTGTGTAAAGTCTAAATTACATCTGTTCCGTGCTCTAATTCTTCTACACTGCCTAATCTTTAACACACAGAATATACCTGTTAACCAATTTTATTTCCATCCTTCTTGGTTTCTTTTCTCACTTTAAATATCCTGTTTATGGAAGGGGCTTACAGATCCAAGGAAACCCTTCCTGACCATTTTCCCCCCTCTTATCAGGAATTAAAGTCCCTGATAGTATTAGTACTTTTGAATAAAATTAATCCACACCTCCTCTGCATTCTGTCTTTAATTCAAGTGTTGTTGGCCTCATCAATTTTTTGGTTTCTCAAAGTTAGCCTTTCCAAAATACCAGGTTTTGTTACTGATCGGTATTTTATTATTCCTGCAATTTAGCAGGATCTGAGTCTGTTCATGACTTCATGGTCCGACATTATCTTCTACTATGTGCATTTTTGCCATATTCTCACTATTTCCATTTGACAGGTTGCTAAATTTTTTAGATGTACCATGTCCATCATGTCTTAGGACATCCGATGCATCTCAGGAACATTATTTCTAATTTATGTCTAGTAAATAAAATGCGCACTAAAAATGCAAAGTATGTGATAAATGGCAATTCAACGTTTATCAACAGATTTTTCAATATACTTGCAGATTAATTTATCTGATTTAAAATAGTTCTGTGTTAAATTGCGGGGGGGAGGGGATGACACACTTATCTGACACTCTTCAAGGAAGCACGCGATATCATACAGAAACCAGATATGATTCTTTCCAGTAGTTAACTTGACACCTGACATCACAAATTACCTTATGAAGAAGTCAGAGTAGATTCTCCATGTCAATTTATTTGTAGCATCAGCCCTCAATTTTTTTAATGTTCCCAAAATGCTATGTCATAACTCATTCCCAGTTACATTGCTCTATCAGTATAAAAAAAATCTACGGTATGTATGTAAATGTCTTGCTAAGTGCAATCTCTTTGATTTTTTAAAGAAAGACTGTAGGCACCTATCATCAGGCAAAGATTTTAAGCTCTCAGTAAGGCACACAAATGTGAGAAATCTGAGTATGTAATAAGTCTGAGCAAGGCACATACACAATAATTCTGAATAATGCACCTAAATGCTACAGAGGGGCAGAATTTAAGACACATTACCATTGACTAGCTTTGACAGCTCCCGACTACAGAATACTGCCTTGCATCCCTAGGAATAGTAAATGCCTGTTGAAACATTACGTACATTCCTGAAAAGCTGAATCACTGGGGAGAGTTGAGGAGTCATAAGGCAAAGAAACTAACTCAGTTTTAGTGCCGTGTTGTAACCCAAAGGAGCTGATGAGACCTAGAAATGTACAAAAGAGGCAGTAGTGAATATGAATGGAGTAATTTTACCTCTTTATACAAGGCTGGAGAGAACAACATTAGGATAGCCATCTGAACAAATACAAGGAGGGAAACAACTAGCTGGATATTAATTTTACAGAAAAGAGCTTCAGAACCTACTGTGAATTTTAAGCTGAAAATGAGTGAAGGGCTGTGCTGTTGTAAAAATCAAATATGTTACTGTAAGGGATAACAAGACTGTGAAGTAATTCTTACGGTCTGTTCAGCATCAGGAAGGTCTTATCTGGAGTATTGTGCCACATTTTAGTTAGAAGATTTACTTCCTAGTGGTAAAGATAGTTAAGCATTGGAATAGATTGCCTAGAGAGGTTATAGACTCTCCAGTGGTAGAAGTTTTTAAGAACAAGTTAGATAAACCTGGATCAAGAATGTGTACAGTTGATCCTGCCCTGGAGTAGTAGATGAACTGGATGACTTTGCCTAGTATCTTCCCAGGCCTATTTTGTATGAATACTATGAATTTTACAATTATGTGAATAAAACATACAGTTCTGATAGGATGTTGAAATATAGGAGAAAGTACAGAAAAGCTGAAAAATTTATGTTGAAAAAGTCCTGGTTTAGTAAGACATTTAAAAGAGCTTAGGCTACTTTTCCAAAGAAGTTGAAAAGTATCTTGATTATTCTGTTGAAGATGAAAAATACTTGTAGAGAAAATGCTAATTCTGAAACCCTCTTTAGGTAGGCAGTGAAACATAAAAAAATCACTGGCTAGAAGCTAGACAAGAGTGGAAATAATGCCAAGGTGTTAACAAGATGTTAACCACTGAGGCAAACTAGCAAAACCCCACACCAGGATTCGAGGCAGAGACCTTTCTGAAAGATGTTGTCGTGGTTTAACCCCAGTCAGAAGCCAAGCACCACACAGCCACTCCCTCACTCCCCATCCCCCTCCCCCTGCTCCCGGTGGGATGGGGAGGAGAACCGGGAAAGAAGGCAGAACTCGTGGGTTGAGATAAGAACAGTTTAATAACTAAAGTAAAATATAATACTAACAATAATAATAATGAAATATACTAATACTAATAATAATAGTAATGAAAAGGAATATAACCAAAAAGGGGGGGGGGGGGGGGGACAACGACACCCCCAGTGATGCACAATGCAATTGCTCACCACCCACTGACTGATGCCAGAGCCGCAATCCGCACCTCCCGGCCAACTCCCCCCTGTTTATATACTGGACATGACGTTCCATGGTATGGAATACCCCTTTGGCTAGTTCAGGTCAGCTGCCCCGGCTCTGCTCCCTCCCAGCTTCTTGCACACCTGCTTGCTGGCAGAGCATGGGAAACTGAAAAGTCCTTGGCTTAAGATAAGCGCTACTTAGCAACAACTAAAACATCAGAGTGTTATCAACATCATTCTCACACTAAATCCAAAACCCAGCACTGTACCAGCTACTAAGAAGAGAGTTAACTCTGTCCCAGCCAAAACCAGGACAGATGTGTTTTGGGGAAGATTCACTTCAGCAAAGACACAAAACGTAAGTACAGGAAATACATACATTTTGGCATGCTGGAGGTCAGATTAGATTAGATTATTTAATGGTCCCTTCCAACTTTATATGATAATTAGCCTATGCAATACTTCTCCTCTGAAATGCCTTGGTGTATTCAAAGTTTGATTTCAATTTTCTGAAGTCTTTAAGACTATAGCAATATCAACATCACCTCAAACACCAGCTTTCTACTAGAAACAGAAGAAAAGAAAAAGGGTGAAAATTCTTTTTGCCAGAAATATAACACAGTCTGATACTTTCTATTTTGTAACGATGCAATATCTCAATTCTAATTCATAGAGCATAAAAGAACTGTTTGCAGGGTATGGAACAATTCCTCTTGTTTTGGGAAGAAAAAAAGAGGTCCATATGCTTGCAAGGCAAAGTATGTAACCTGCCTTGAAATTGCCAATGTTTAACAGATTATTTTTGAACTTTTATTTTTTGTCTCAGCATGGGCCCCATTATAGGGAAGATGAAATTGGGCCCAGAGGGGGAAAAAAAAAAAAAGCAAATTCCCTATTATTGGCATTGGTTTCACTGGCATTGCAAGTTTTCAATGTTTCTCAGGATCAGGTCCCTACATTTTATGTTCATCTTCCTGGAAATATCTCTGTAATTCTAATTAGTCTTTAACTTGGAAATGACAGCAGGGGAGCTATTCTTTCTAAAAAACAGAAAACAAGATTGCATCTGTTTTGCTTTCCAATCTAGCAGAGCTCTGTGCTGAACAGGAATAAAAATAAATGATGAATTTCATGCCCTCAAAAAAAAAAAAACAAACCAACAACAAAAACCTTGCTGTTTCAGTGCATCACAAATGAGATATCTTTACTTGCCTAGAAGACACTAGAATTTTTTAGCAACAGAAATTCCAGTGGGATAGGATGTTTAATCCCCATGCTATATTTTCCAGTTCTATTGTCATAAGCTATATCCCTATGCAATTTTCTCACCTTTTGTATTTTAGGCATAGTCCACGTTTTTCTTCACCATTTGTCCAAGTGGGCACAACTGGAGGCACATTCTTTCAAACAAAATATTCTACTGTAGTATAGAGTAAGGAGGGAGATGATTTTTAAATGAAAGTTTGTCACAAAAACCTCATGAATATATTCATAAAGTCAATATTCCTATAGCCTCTCCAACCTTCAAAAAAATTCTGAATACTGTAGGTTAAGAATTCAATGGACACTTATGGAAAGAATGCAATTGTGATTCCAACCTTGTTAGGTAATACAAGAGAAACAGAAACATTGGGCAGAGGAGGAACAGTCCTTATGAACTGAAAGAAAGTACATATACATGCAACATTCAATAGAGGAGAGATGGTATGAATGTTTATGGAAGATAATGACACCTGCTGCCATTTCATACAGAAAATAGATATCTAAAAAAATGGGCAGGATCTCAGGGGAATAATAATTAGATAGTTTTTGACATATAAAGGCCAGTATTTACCTATTCAGAAAAATCCACTACTACCTTCACAGGTTAACAAATTTCGGTCTCAGCCCTAATTAACCTGCACAGACTATATCTTTCTTTACTATGTATTATTTTTGGTTCCAATGATAATTTTGCTATTTCTGTAGCTCTATAGAAAACATCACTCCATAAATTTGTCATGATAGATTATTTACACTAGTATTCCTTAAAAAGCATGTGAAACTGATGAAATTCCGTACGCATATTTGACTCAGAAGTGTGAGGGAATGAAAGAGTTAATGTCTGTCAATGTCTCAAACCCTGTAGCAACCAAGATGCGGTCTGCATAACAAAGAGGGCCATTAGCAAGAAGTTGGCTGGCACGGACACAGGGGCTGTGCCGGAGGGTGTGCAGTCCCCTGTTCTGGCAGAGCCAACCTGGTAACCCACCACATATGGCCAGAGGCCACACAAAGCTTATTTGAGGAGGGGGCTTGTAGCTCCTTGGAAAGTCCCTAAGACCACCACCCCAATAAGCCGCACATGCTCAGTAGATAAAGAACCCTCTGGAACACTACCGTATATGTTGAGAACTGTCTAGAATGAACCCATATAAGTCTTCAAGAGGCGTGACTGTGGACGGAGATTTAGACTATAAAAGACACAACTGCGAAGAGCCACGTCGCGCACGCTCATCACCGGCGGATTGCCGCGCTCGTCGCCGACATTGCGGGACCCAAGGCCGGTGACTAGCTCTTTTCTTTTCCCCCTCTTTCTTTTTTTCCCTCTCTTTTCTCTTTTCTTGTGAACGTTTTGCTGCAACCCACGCTGCCCACCGTGACGCCTTCCACAGTTTGGATTGTTCAAATAAAGCATTCAAAGTGATTGTTTGGTGTCGTTTCACCTTAATTTAGCCCGGGGGGATCCCAGAACCTCTACGACCCTCTGGTCTGTTCAGTCTGGGTCGTAACAAGAAGTCTCTCTCCATTAACAGGAAGCCATTGTTTCTGCTAATTTAGAAGCAATATAACCACTGTAAGCCCGGAATAAATATTTTAATTTATCTGTAGAGCCTGCTATATTTTCTTGACTCAGGATCCAAGACTGTGACTGACTAATAAACCCCTACAATGGAAGAACGCCCAGAGGAGGTGGGGAAGGGAGATGAGCCCATGAAGCTCAGGGAATAACGCAGGCTGTGACTGCCCACAGCTGTTGCAAAGATGCTGATCGTATCTCAACGCAAGGGGAACAAGAGGGTGACCTCTGTTTTTGCTGAACAGCTATCAGCAGTTGAGCAGATCAACAGGTGGTACACATGTTTCTCCCTGAGTTCATTGAAGGAGTGTGAATGTCTCCCTGAGTTAGCCAGACCAGCATGGGGGAGTGAATATGTGGCTCCGCTTAACGTAGAGCATAAAACCCAAAAAACTATCAAAAGTATTTCAAAGCAAGCAACAAGCATTGAGCTGGCTTGAGCCACCATGTTCCTTCTTGGCTGTGCCCAGCATCGTGAGGGTGTTATAGAGACTGGTAATGGGAATCACGTCGGTATTGTGACTGAACTGTGTATTGCAATTGCTAGACATTTTGCTAAGTGTAACTTACATTTGTAATTGTGATTTCAGCATATTTTGTATCACTCCGCTAAATCAGACATCCCGTGTAACATCAACTGTCTTGAAATAAGTAAATTTGTTATTACACCCTTCACGCGTGGAATATGTAAAAGAATCAGGTCAGAGGGTATTGGGCTCTGACAAAGACTGCTCTTAGTGTTTCACAGTATAAGAGGTTGTGTGATGTATTGACCCTGGGGCTATTTATGTTACAATTTGTAGTGGCATACTTATTTCCCTTTTTCTATACATAGGAGACAACAGCTTATGTGGATATGAAGTGCTAACGAATACATAAATTCAATGTTTCATTAAATATATTAATAGAGAGTTAAACTATTTTAGAGAAGTGAACAAGTAGCAATGCATAGTCCATTTACTTCACCCGCTGTAGGAGGATATGCATGGTAGCCAAAACGGAGCCTGTAACATCTCCATATTAAAAATGCGTTAATCAGCATATCGTTAACACTAGTTTGCCTCGAAGCTGCATATAAGCATGCTAAAAGAGTGTAACTAGCTAGGGTGTGTAAGCACTCTGCAACAGGGCGATGGCAAAGCCAGCCGCGGTTTTGCATAAGCATGGGGGCAATGTGCTCGCCAAGGGGCAAACGGGGGCGGGCGCCGCTGCCCGCGGGAGGGGTCGGGGTACGGGTACCGCCGCCGGGCAGGGGTCGGGGTACCGCCGGCGGGCAGGGCCAGCACAAGCACAGGGGCTGCAGGCGGGCGGGACGGCACCGGTGCACAGGGAAGACAGAAGAGGGCCTGGTAAGCGGCATCGGGAGCAGGGGAAGGGGGCAACAGCCTAGAAAGATCGAGCATAAGTGAGGAAACCCAGAGAAGGAAGACAAGGAGAGGGAAGACCTCGGCTCCCACCGCTGCAGTGCGGGGTTCCCGACAGTGCACCCGCACCGCGGCCACCGCCAGCCGCCTGGGCCGCAGCCAGCGGGGCCAATGACCGTCAGGCCTCTGCGGGACAGTGTGCTCACAGAGGGAGTAAAGACAGGGATTTGTATTTGTAGTGATGGTGCTTAATATTGTGTAGGAATTGGCCATCAGCTGTAAGTGTGCTCGTCATGAAGGAATTTGTAAGGCTTAGCTTGAAAGTTCAAAAGTGGCCTCATTTGTCACACTAATTTTTTTTAACTGATAGATATATGTATATGTCCATATATTCATGTGCAAGAACATTTTATGTGTTCTAACACAGATGCTTTGTAGACAGTTTTATCTGTTTGTCTTGCTGCTTCCATATACTTCACACCATCAGCAAACAACTGCTATGCTTCATTTTTCTGCTAACACAGAATTATGTAGGACTCCGAGGGAATCCTGTACCTGGTTCTGTGTGTGAACGGTACCTATGGACAAGACACATAAACAACAGCTGCAAAAAGCATTGCCAAATGTGGCACAACACATGGAAGGATTCATAACATTCTGAATATGTGCGAATAGAGCTCCAAGTGATGGTGTTACAGTTAGGATGTTTGTTTTTCATAAGTGCTGCATGTTTATTTGAACTCTTAAAGAGAGCGCTCAGTTGGCGGTAGTCGGCTCTCTTTTTTTCTATTTATAGTTTTTCTGTCAGAGTTAAGAAATTTCTTTGGAAAGCTCTTGTGAATAGATTGTCATACCCTACAATCTTTCTGTTGTGGCCTAAGCTTTGTCCATTATAAAGAAAAAACCTGCAGTGAGGGCACTGAATGTCCGGCTGGACTAATAAGCCTTGGGGAAAAACCCTAAGAGCATTTTGTTAGTTTAGGTAGCCCTTTATTGTTTTACCTGGATGGAGGAGTATTTGTCGTCAAGGCCTGGATTTCCCTCTTTTTTACTGGGGTGAAATCTCATAGTGAACTGCGAATGAAAGATTTGTCCAGGCGAGAGTAGAACATGAAGAGCGGCGTGGGGACTGATTAGCTTGACTAGGTTTAGAAAGAGGATTCTGTTTTTCAGCCACTTTTTCAGAGTATCAGGTCTGCTTTCCCAAAGTGCCTGCGTACAGGAGGAGTTGGAGAGGGGTTGCAGTAACATGCTACAAAACTGAGAAAAATTTCTAGGGAGGCCCCGAACTCCGACGTCTTGCCAAACAGGTAATTAGCCCTCCGGAGTTGTTGAAAGGTCTGCCATGGCCTTAGGTTTTCTGCCTGGGACACAACATGGTTCCTTCAAGGCGGGAATCCCTGCAGAATTGAAATGTGACTGAAGTGCCTTGGGTAAGCAGTTTGCAATATTCTTCCTAGGTCCAGACGAACAACATGAAGGGGCATTTGGCACCTTCTGTTTTCCTGTCGCATCCAGGCCTTGGCACTTTAGTACGCCTGTCTGCGGGACAGCACCTGTTCCAGCCTAAGGAACCCAGGTTCGGCCGAAACCCGAGGTGGAGGTGGTTTCTCCCGGCGGCACCACGAGCGCCTCCAGCAGCAGGACAGGTAGGCAGCAGGGGCGGCAGCCCCCCCATCTCCCCTGACCCCAGGCAGGCGGCAGGTGAGGGCGCGCTGGGGGGTAGTGGGGCGAGTCCCAGCAGCTCCTGATCTCTCTACTTGTTTTTAAAGACTTTATTTTTAATGCTATGGTACTTGCAATGTGCTGTAAGAAATTATTATGAGGACATACTGTGCATGTAAGGTGCACCGCCTAGAAAAGGAGAATAAATGTGTGGTCAAGTCGGTAGAAAGTTCCTCCTTCTTGAAGTTAAAATGATTTTGAAACTTCAAAAGTTTTCTATCTCCATTGTGCCAGTGCACCTGCACATGCTTCCCTCCACCCCAGGACTCGCATGCATCTGCCTTAAGATAGCTTTTGCAGTAGTGTGCTAAGCATGCCTTCCTTTAAAAGGCTGAGATAGCATAATATACTGTATTTTTAAATACGACTTGCTGTTGGTAATAGAGGAGTCTATAGCTAGTGCAAGTGACAGTATTTGCTGTCCAACAGTTTTTATATATTTTCCAAAGTTGAGCTCATAAGAGCTGCCACAGAGGCGGAGACTGAAGATCCACTGTCTCAGTTTCTTGACTCTGACAGTTTGGTGTTAATAGATTTCCAGCTGTTGCAGCTGGAAAAGCACTCAGCTTTTTGAAAATGCAAATTCTAAATAGCAGTGAGGAGAAAATATGTATTTTTAATTTTATTGCTCTTACATATTGCATTTAAAGTTACGGTTATGTAGTATGAGAATTATGTAAACAGCATAACAGAACTTCATGGGTTCATGGAAGAGCTGTTCAAATATTGTAAAACTGCATTATCGTTAATGAGATACTAAAAAAGGTGCTATATTTTTATGTATTGTCCTTTTCTATTAACATGTACTTAAATTCCATTTTAAAGCTTTTGTCTGAAATAATCAGGGCTGAATTTTAATTTTACATAGTAAAAATATATATTTGTGGAATTCCATGGTGAACTGCTCTTTGAAATACACTAAATATTACATGAGTTGTACAGACCGTATGTCATTCAGCTTTTTAAATGAAAATTCACGTGGTATAAGTTTAACAACTTGTAAATGGTGCTTCATAAATTGCAGAATTATCGCCTACTTTGTGTTTGGATTACATCCAAGGAAGACAAATTCTAGATAAGCGATAATGAGATTTCAATGAGAACTGGTTGTTTCAGAGCCTTGTGGTGATTGATATATGGGGGAATTCCTGTTTGTTTCTTTTTTTTTTTTTTTTTAAGCTTGTGGTAGGTAGCAGTAAAGTATGTAATTGTTTTTATTTTAATTCTTCCTTTTTGTGACCCATTCAGGTGATGCTTCTTGATGTGCCTGTGTTTTGTTGCCCTTGCCAGTCCATCAGTACTCTTTTCCTGCTGCCTCTGACTCAGAGATGCAAGAGTAGCTTTGATTGATCTTTACCAGGTATTAAATACTAAGGCTTAGCAATTTCTGCACAATTTGGATGTGGGGAAGAAAAGGCTACCTACTACATGGACTGTAGTGCTAGAACTAGAATGCTGTTGCTGGAAAGTTTGTTAGGGTATGTTTTAATATAATGATGAAGAACAGAGGCAGGGTTAGTTGTGAAATGTGGGAGGAGACTAACATAAACTGGGAGACTTGTGGATTGACAAGACACTGTCATTAATTTCTGAGAAAAGTAGGATCCATGTCAATGGAGTAATTAGCCATGCTGTATAGGCATGGCAAAATGTCAAGACACTCAGTGCCAGCAGGTTTTTCAGAACTTGCATTCCCCTTTTGTCTCAGCCTGGGAAAATCTCCAGCTGCCACAGCTCAAGCTCAGCGATGGTTATTTGGGTAACTTTGAATGGGTAAAGCTTGCTTGTCACCTAGAAGTAGCTGATAGTTCTCTAGGAACCTGAACACTGCAGATGGTAGAGATCATAGCAGAGCGAAGGCAATAATTCTGCAAGAGGAAAGTGTCAGCATGGAGAAGCAGCACCAGCGGTTCAGACAATTCTGCTTCCAGTAGGCTGGGGGTACCTGTGGGGCTTATATGCAACTGGTGTAATAAGCTGAAGGCAGAGAGACATACAAAGGATCAGATCAAGGGCATGCATATCCTGTAACAGTTCCTGCATATCTTGCCAGAAGAGCTGTGTCTGGGAACATGGTCCAGGTAGCTGCACCCAGGCACCTGTTCCAGCTTAAGGCTTCCATCTAGGACCACTCAGAGGCTGGATGTGAGTTTTTATCCCTAAGGCAGGAGGGAAACTATAGAAATGTCAGGCCTTTGACTCCTTCTTGCCATGATAATAATTTGTCTATAGTAGGCCTTTAAAGTTTTGCCATCTTTGTTTTTCCCAGAGTGCAATCACCTGCAGTTTTTCATGGGGACAGCTCACAGCTTTAGGGAATGATAATCCAGTGAGGGATTTTGTGAAGGGATGATGATGATGAGCTATGAAAGTACCAGGAACCCATGAGATCCCCATGACTGTTACACAAAGTGAAGTAGGTCAGCCTTAGTACCTACAAGAGGGCTTCTTTCCTTTTACCTGCCAGGTGGGAACCAGGGGCCTGAGCATGTCATGAATTATACTGAAATGTGGAAGAAGCCTCACAGAATAAAAGAGAGAGGCTTAATGCTCAGGCATACAAATTGTCACAAAGTGGCAAGCTAGGTAACTCAAATCTACAAGAGCACTTTGATGAAAACTTAAATATAGTATGATTAATTCTACTTCATCAACTGAAGAACCGAAAGTCTGAAGGAAAAAATAAAAATGAAATTTTTTTTAAAATTCCTGTGGAAAACAAAGGATTGTTTATACTAGGTTGAGTACTGTACTGAGACTGTCCTAACCAAATTGCAGTTTCTGGTAAGAAGTACCTTGCACAAAACATTATGACTATTCCTGCTTACAAATTTAAGATACAACTAAATCTTCTACATTAAATCTCCTGCATTAAAGAAATAAATGCACAGATGACGGCTTAGTTATCTATTTCTGTCATATCTATACTCTTGGTGAACTTTCATGCATTTCAACATCAATGTCATTCTAAAAGTAAAAGGATTGTTATCTCCCTTACACAAGTGGAAGCTGGAAGCTCAAAAAGACTAAGGACATGTTAAAAAGTAACTTTCATTTGGACTTGGAAGTATTTGGAAGTAAACTCTCAAAGTGATTCACCCAAGAGTGCACATGGGAGGAAGTGACAAGAGGTGGGAAGTACTGGCTTAGAAAGCTTTATTTGGACTCTCTAAAACTACTTAACATTACTCACAGTAGGTCTAGGAGCTAGTACCAGGATCTCAAATGCACCATTCTTTAAAACCGAGTTCAAATTTGACATGGCAGACTGAGAAAAGACTTGTATTCCAGTGTAGATTGAGTTAAAGAAAAGCAGTGTGTATTCCTTTGTGCTGGGATGAAAGAATGCTCCTCCCATGTGGCATTTTAAAGTTTGTTATTTCAACTCCATAGGCAAACATCTGTGCCTATAACAAATTGGAGTAAGAATATATATAACCAGTGGTGCTCTTTGATCCATTCTGTAGCACCACAGCAGTGTGAAGAATCGGTGAGATGTGTGCTTATTTCTCAAGGATACCTGATCTGACTTCTAGTGATTTGAAGGCCATACCTGTACAGTGATTGGTTTATTTCCAGGTTTACAGAGCCTTTAAAGGCTCTGTAGTGACCTCTGTGAAGATGGCAGCTCCTGTGAAATTCTGGGACTCTTCCAGCTCTCAGCTTAACTTGCCACAGCCTAATTTTGAACAACCAACCCAGAAAGATGCAGGATAAAGCAAGCAACGAGAACTCAAATACAAGCTTCTTTCAGTTGTTAAAGAACTGAAGGTCCCTCAAGAAATGGGTAATAAGCTATAAGTGATGGGAGCACACAGGTTTGTGTACAGGAGAACAGGGAGAAAAATGGTGAGGATGGGACAGAAAGCAGGAGATGCTTCAGGTGCAGGATTTAGCAATAATATGGCCTGATCAGGTGGCTCTTCTCTAACATTTGGCTGGCTATTCTAGTTACCCTAGTTCAGGTGTCCATACCAGCAAATCCACTATCACATCTGGCACCTCAGTAAAGACAAACATAAAACCAGAAATTATGGAGTCAATTTTCCCTCTTGGTCTTTAAAGTGAGAGGCTTTTGGTTTAAATGAGGGAGATGAAAGAGGGAAGCTTGCATTAATCTGGGGATTTGAGTACATAAGAAAAAAAGTGGGTCTTACTCATTTGTGTTTGTCCTAAGGCATTACCAGGCAAGATTTTCTGGGGGACAAACCTGATGATTGTAACTCACATGTCTTTATAGAACAGAAAGTAGAAAGCAATCTGGCTTGCCGCATACCTAAGGTATGCAGGTATAGGCATAACTCGGTTATTCCTGTGTTGAATTTTTAACTATTAGTTCAATCAGGCCATGTCTATTTGAGTTGGATTTTAAGCTTTCTAAGCCTGTCCTTTGCAAGAGGTCGAAATTTAATGGTCATAATGTTCTCTTGCGACTTTAAAACTTGGTGAAGATTGCTGTTCTTTCTTTGATAATAGAAAATAGTATCAATGCCTTGGAAAACATCAAGCACAATGTATTTCTACCCCTCTTGTAGTACCAAACACAATGAAAGCCTTGATCTTAGTTGTTCTACAACTTGGATCAGTTCAGGTTGCGATATATGTGAGCATATTTAAATTGCTACTTCAGGAGGAATAGTTAAGCCAATCAGCAGTTAGTCTGTGCCTCCTCAAAACCTCTTCTGGCTCCTTCTGTTCTTCCTGCCCATGTTTCTCTCTACCCAGAATAGTTCTGCTCCTGTGAACCATTTCTTTCACTGCAACGGTGAATTATATTCTGAAAGCTGAGGATAAAAGATTCACCATCCTTGAGGTGGCAAAATCTAATTTTTGGTTACACTATTGTGTGTTTTCATACTACTCTGCTTATTCTTAGCTCCAAAGTACAGGTACTAAAGAATTCAGTCTACTATTTGCAGACAATAGCAAATTACTTTTTTTAATTTTTTTTTTACCTGCAGTGGTTGGTAGACTTGGAGAAAAAATGGTGACTCATGACCAGGAAAGACTTGGACATATGGAAGAACACAACTTGTCATCAGGAGATCAAAGAGAAAACATATTCCAAAATGGTGACCTAAGTTGTAAGAAGGGTGAAATGTCTCAAAATACCACTTTGAAAATACCCTTTGAGGACAAACAGACAGAGGTGTCTGGGAAGAGAAACTGTAATGTGAGAGACTTCCAGCACATTGTGGTCTCAGGAAGAACTTTACCAGGACAGAGTCCTTATCAGTGCACTGTGTGCAGTAAAAGTTTCAGCCGCAGCTCAGACCTTCTCCAGCAGCCGCGTAGCCACACGACCAAGAAGGCTTACAAGTGCATGCAGTGTGGGAAGAACTTCAGCCGCATCTCAGCTCTGACCCAGCACCAGGTGGTACACTGTGGGGAGTGCATATTTGAGTGTGCAAGTTGTGGTGACCATTTCACACGCAGCTTCAGTCTCACTCTCCACTGGAAGACTCACAAAGGGGAGAAGCCCTTTGTGTGCACACAATGTAGTCAGCATTTCAGTAGTGCTTCTGAGCTGGTGGCTCACCTGGGATTACACACGTGAATTCATTGTGGTCCTTTGTGCCTCAGCAAACTGGAACCACAGGGATAAGAAAGAAGCAATCCCTCTATAGGACCACATAGCCTCTAAAAATTTTTGTTCATCTGGTGTACCTAAAGGTATGTGCAGGTAATACCTAAGAGTGGCAAAGCAAAAAAAAAAAAAGACAGCCCCTAATCCAAAGAGCCTGGTTAGAATATCATTTAATTGCTAAGAGTCCAGTGGCTGAGGAATGAATCCCCTCTCTTCTAATGCATAAGCCTCTGTTGAGATGGAAATAGAAATTTGTATTTATTTAAAAGATAGAAATAGGATAGTTTACTGGCTGAGATGAGAGCTAGGAACTTTAATGATAGAGTTTTGGTTCTGAGTTCAGGTACAGGATGACCTCGTGCTAATTACTTGGTCCCTCTGTCTTTATGACTCATAATTTTAAAAAGAAATGTCTTTTTTAACTTAACTTTCTCAGTGTAGAGTGTGGACTAGTGTGTGCCCAGATACTACAGTCATTAGAGATAGATGAGTTTAGTAGCTTAAAGAGCTACTTGTTCTGAAAGCCTAGATGTCTCTGTCCTTTGCTTTTTAAAGGAAGATTTTTCTAGAACTCTGGGCTTTAGAAGTTCTTTCATCTATTAATGGAATTTGGGTTCCTAAATTCCAAAGGCACTTGTGAATATTAGCCTTTTGTAACCATCCAAGATTTCTGAAGGGATCAGTGCTCAAATGATCTATTCCTTCCTGCCCAGTGCTTATAGATCTGCATAACTCCTTGGCATCAGTAGAAGGATTGGCTCCTCAAGTTAGGAGTCTTCTACTAGAAATCTTTGTTTCCTAGCTTGCTTAAATAATATCTAGCTGGAGAAAAAGGAATGACTTGAAAATTAGACTTAAATCTAGAGATGCGAGAGTAGTGTCTCTGCTATTATGGTAAGCATCAGGATAGTCAAGACTGAAGAGGACTTTCGTTTTACTGTACAATTACGCATTTAATGGAAAACTGGGCAGTTACTAAGAACTGAGGTTCCATCCTCCCTGTCCCCTCTTGACTTTCACCAACTGAGTAGTTTCTCCACTGAAATTAGACCCTATCTTATGGGTCCACAAAGATCAGGGTATTGATTTAAATATTTTCATTTATTGAAGAAATTTCACTTTTTTTCACTGAGATTAAAGGATGAAGAGAGAGACCCTAGGGTACCAAAGCATGCTAGAGAAGTTGCCGTTCCTCCTTCCTTTAGGGCCATGTTGGCTTTTTTTATGGACACAGTTAGTAGTATTAATGCCAGAAGACTATTTTTGTATATTAATAAACACAAACTATTTTGAAGTTGTATTTGTTTTTACCTCCTTTCACAGAGCTTGCCATCCAAAGTATCTGGAACAAGGATCTTAATCAGGAGATCCTGGTATTTTTAAAAAATGATTTCTAAGACGTTATCTCTGACTCACCAGTCCCTTTGTGCATGTTTTTAGAAGCCTGAGTTCACTTAACCTTCTAGTGCCTACCTTTTGTAATGGACCCCCAGTAAGTTGCATCCTTTCATCTTATTCTTGACATTCTCTCCTCTCCCAAGTCCCCTTACAAAAATGAGAGACAAAAACCACGAGCTGGGCACCTCCTATTGTTTCTTTTCCATGTTTAAATCGTTTCTCTTCTTTTTTTCCCTACATCATCCCCACGAGTAACTGACTGTCAGATGTAAAATTGGGTAGCAGATAACTGAATATTGTTGGAGTAGACAAGGGAATGCAGGTCTCCATAGCTGTTTTAGAAAGTGGGTAGTTACGCTGATTCTTTTTGCAGGAAGTTTAGCTATCCCAGGTTCCCAGTCATAGGATGGTAAATTTGACATAGTCCAGGACTCCCTTTTTGTTCTTGAAACTGTTCTCTTTGATTCCGTAGTGCTCAGTTAAGCTTAAGCAGCAGCACAGTGGCAGAGAGAAATCCGGGTTGATTTGGACCAGCAAGAGGGCATCTTTAAAAGTCCATCTGAAGTCCTATATTCAGACTCCCAAAGGGGAATGCAGCATGAAAGTTTGAGCGTATTACTCTGAATGTGAACGTGCTGCATGCTGAACCAGAACTAATATGTTTTCCTAGAACTAGATACATTCCAAGTCTGGAAGCAGTAGTAATACAAAGACTTTTCTTGCCAATTTCTGAGGAATATTAGCTCTTTCTCTTACTCTAAACAATGGACTTGTGCAACAGTTACTGTATTACTAGTTTGGTTCAATTAATTCCAATATTAATTCAGTCCATTATTAATTAATGTCAGTTAACTTAAACTATGTAGAGTTTGAGGAGTGCTCAATATTTCATTATAAAGAGCAATTAGAACAAAAACAATCCTACTGATGGTAGATGCTAAACATTAGAAAATACCAATTTTAAACTAATATTGCGTAAGCCTGTTTATTTGATAGGTTTCTATACAAATTCATTCAATGCTCAAGAGCTAAGGTTATCTGACTTCAGAGTTGTATTTCTTCATAAATCAAAGCAACACTGAGGATGGGGGATGAGGTGGGGAAAGGGAGACTTCATTCACCGTGTATGAATCCACTCATGCTTGAGATAGAGGTTAGCCATCAACTACTACCTAGTCTTGTCTCAGCTGGATGACCTACTGTCTAAGGTGGTTCAACAGTTTTTTTAAAGGAAGTTACAGAAGTGTCTGAACTCATATTCTTACCAGTGTGGATGATGTTATCTGTCTTTGGTCACTCAGATAATCTTCTGTTCAGAAAGAAAAGGACAAAAGAATTGTCATTTCTACCACCCAGATAATTTTCTGGATATTTCCCTTCTTATAGTCTGCTGTCAGTTGCTGGGATAAGGCCAAAACTGTTGTTCACTTCTCAGGAGAAGGCTCCTAAAACTTGAAGGCAAACATTAAGGGAGAGAAAAACTAATTTCAGACTGGAAATTACCTAAATATATTATTAAGAGTGGAATTACCTAAATATATTATTAAGAGTGGAGATTATTGTACTCTGAGGTCAAGAATGGTTCTCCTTTACATGCTTGTGTGAAGTCCTGCATAGTGCGACCACGCTTCATGGACTCCAGAGCAGAGGGTAAGAAGTGTGAGCAGGCATGGAGCTCTGGACATTTCTGAGTGGTGTCAGGGAGGGTGAAGAGACACAATGCCTCTCTCCTCCTCAGCTGTAGTCCCAAGTAGGTGTCTCTTAGCGGTCAAGATTATTACATCCAGTGCCTTCTACCAAAATGCCCATCTCTGAACTTCCGAAGCTTGATTATTCCTAGAATCTTCCCAGTTGGGCAATCTACCTCTCCTAGCAGTCTTTCCTTCTAAACCTTAGTTTAGCATTACATGTTACAGAGAGCATATGTAGGGCACAAAGTCCCTCAGGATGGAGAATTAGATGTAGCATGGAAAAGGAAATAATTCTAAATTTCACCAGTATTTGAAGAATGTTCAGCTTCTAATGTTTAATGAGACGGCAAGGGCAAACTGAATAGTCACTAATTCAGTTAAGCAAACATCAGCTCTTACTGTATAGAAAGTATTTTTGATATTTTCAGATGTTGGAGTATGTGTCTCAGCAACTTTTTCTAAGTGTAATTTTTTATTTTGAAATTTTTTTAATAAACATACTGACACTAAACAGTCCATTTCATGGAAGCATATTGACTTAGGTTTAAATTCCTGGTAGACAATGCATACTTTTGACACAAAGAAGTGGAAGCAATGTTTTGTCACCCTTTTGAAATTGGGCCATATAAGGATGTGCTTTCACAAACACAAATGCTCCATTTTTATTGTAGATAAACCATGCATGAATTCAGGCTCTAAAATCTAACATGTCTCTAAATCCCAGTATTTTTCCCCCCTAAACCAGTGTGGAAGGTGTTGGAACCATTCTAATTTCCAGTCAGTGTCAGACAAATCCCCCTTCCCCCAGTAAGTCTAGTCTTTGGAAAAACTCTCAGCACCTGAAAAAGCATTTTACGTAAGTGTTGGATAAACATGGAAGAGCTACTATCTGTTCTGCCTTTAACCATGTAAGCAGCAAACAAAGCGAAGGTTACTTTATAATACAAGAAAAAAAGTGCCCACATGTATGAAAGGACTTTGATCTTTCTATGCAGCTCTTCAATGGTTAAAAAAAATTCTCTCCAAGTATATTTTCTGATTACTTCAATCTTTTTTTTACTTTAATTTACAGCTACCACTTCCACATGTGTACATTTTAATGATTTGCTCTTCCAAATGATACTTATCAAATTAGCTTATTCCAGAAAAAGAATCCATGAGGTAGTCTTGCTCAATCAGCCTTGTTTCTCTAATTACTTCCTTATCTATGAAAATGCAGTTATCACTTTTGATTACTCTTAGATAATTAAATAATGAAAAAAGTGCTTAGTTTATTAAATTAAGTAGCTTTAGCTCATACTGCCTTTTGATGTATGATCCTAACTCCCATTAACACAGCTTTTGCTCCAAATATTGAAAGCAAATACCCCTTTTTCATTTCTGTATTATGGACTAGATGCTAAAATGGTATAAAGCTTTTAGATTATTAAAGGAGATTTTGCAATCAGCACATTTTTAGCTTTTTAAATCAAATATATACTGACATAAATATACTTAAGTATTACAACTGACCTTTTCAATGAAATCATTATTATTGTCTTTTTGTTTCCTTACATTGTTGGGGAGAAGATGTGAGCTGGGACTGTCCCCTTCATGAAGTGTTTACAAACTCCCTGTCAGATAGGAGCACTAGAGTCTGATGTCTCTGGCACTGAAGTAGGATGTTAATGGGTGTTCCCTGCTAACTGCCCTGTTGCTTGGCAGGTCCTTGCCTTTCTCTCCCTGTTCATAGCTTTTGCAACTGAATACAAACTGAGAAGTCAGAAGTTCTTTCTTTACAGGTAAATTATTGCTGGTAAGCTTATTAGTTTTCATATGCCCACCTAAATTGCTTAGTATGGTCTTAGCTTTAGAATATTAATGATTGCAGTTTTTTTTATTAAAGTTATTAGTCTTGTTTGATTTGAAGGAGTGAATTCAAACAAAACATTGAATTTCTTTCTGGTTTAGGTTTTGGAAAAAGAAAAGAAGGGAAAAGGGGTGAAGTAACTATGTGGGGAAAAAAAAAGAATAAAATTGGGACTCCTGTAAGAAGAGAAAAGGTAATTAAAAAAAAGGCTACAAAAGAGAAGATAAAGGAGAGAGAAGCAATTAGATTGAACTCTCCCCAATATAGATTTTCTTCTCATTTACATTAATGGAAATCTACTAGAACTCCAATGGATGTTCTTATTTACAAGTGATTTTGAATGGCTGTGTGAGTAACGCACATTCTGTGCATCAGATTTGAGATGTGTATGGCCCTGTATGGGCCACAGGAGAGGAAAGCCTAAAGCCTGAAATCCTGTACCTCCTTTCTATGTGAATAAATCAGGTCCTTAAAGGGAGGAAAGGGAGTACTAACTATTGTTTTTATAAAATAGAAATAAGAAGAGTATATGTTTTCCATCTAATTTGTTTTAAATTACTTCTGAGTAGTCTATTGAGGAATAGAAAACAATGACATTACTGAATGGCTGAATATTTATTAGTGTAGACAGTATGTACTTATACAAATGTATTGCTGGAGATTAGAAGTTACGACTGAAATCTGTGGAAATGCCATACTGTGAAACTAATATACTGATGATGAGGCCCAAAGGATCTCATCTCAGTTTGAATTTTGTTACAGGGAATTTCATCAAACTTGAGCTTATTAAAAACAAAACCACATTATCTGTTTATTCTGTGAATGCTTTATGGTGATTGTGTTCTTTGTGCTGGAAGTCCTCTCTTTTGCTGCTGTCCAGTTTTTCAGAAACTACTCTGTGTGAACACTTTTTTAGCATTTGCTAGCATCTTTTTGACCTTTTTGACCTTTCTATAGCATTTATCATGACTAGCCTACCTGACTTTTTTCCAGTTGCAGCAATTGCTGTGAGACTGCGATACAGTGACTTACTACATTCTTTTACTTGCACTCTGTTTCATTGCTTCTTTCTTTCCTTGAATAGAAACAGGATGGAAAGTCTATGTTTGTGATATTTGTGAAAAATACTCTCTATTATGATAACCAATCAAAACCAAAAATTTGAGTCAAGGTTTATTAATCAAAACTGGACAAACCTTAAATATTCATTGTTTGGTTAATAACATAAAATATTAATGAGAACAGCTTTATAATGGGTGTGAGTGCAGTGGAGATGACTACAGATACCTAAGTATAGTATAGACATATCTGAGCTAGCTTTAAGTTTTCTGTATCTGAGTTATCCAGATGCTAAGCACTGATGTATCTGTAACAGCATAGAGACAGCAAGGCCTAAATTATTACCACTACACAATCTAAATAATATAAATCTAGTTCAGAAATTTCTGCTCTGTCCTACAGTCAAAGTAATATAGAGCCACTTGACACTGGAGGCTATGGCATTTGACAGGGAAAGACTTATATGAGTGAGTAATGACAGCTGTGCACAGGACAAGGAAATTAAAGTTGTATAGGCTGCTGTAATTCTGATGTGTTTGGATTTTTTTGAGCACAAGTTTTTGCATTACTTAACATTTAGTTAATATAAGTGTGTGAAGAGTGTGTGTTAGCTACCTATACTCCCAGCAGAAAATATTCCCCTAGTATTAGCAATATAGAGAAGAAAGGTGTTCAACATGCTAGGCATCTGGACACCTTCACACACATACTCAAGAAGTTAAGTGCTACTCTGCAGCAATATGGATCGAATTTGGCTGTCAGATGATTTGTAAGCGAAAGTGCGTCTCCAAATTACAACATAATTTTCAGTAGTTTTCTCTGAAATTGCCTTAGATTTGATTAAGTTACTGCCAGAACAAAGTACATTTTCTATGCATTAATCATTAGAAATAAACTTATATTTTTAATTTATTTCTAATAAGTAATACATACTGTGAATGATTGTTCTTTGTTTATGGATGACTGCTAAAGCAGCTTGAATTTTATAATAATTCATGAGAAATTAATAAGCAGTCATAATGAATAAACTTAGGGACAGTTTAATGACTATTCATCAGCAGTTCATGCACAACAAATCCAAATGTTTATCAAAGATGTTCATAAACATAGTGCACAAGCAGCTTTAATGAACTGATAAAGAACATTAATGAACATTCATTATGAATTTCCCTTTGCTGAGAATGACATCCTCAGAGGAGATCTAACATTTCAAATTATTTTCCTTTTAAAGAAAAGAAACATAGATGTTTCAAAAAATCCTAGTACTTAGGATAGGGGTGAAAATAAAATACAGATTAAATTTTTTATTGAGACCGGGAATAAGTTGTGGTGGAGTCTCAGAATATCTGCTCATCATGATCTGTGTGAGGGACCTTCGAAGACCATTTTGCCAGAAGTCTGCCAGATATTTATAGAGAGTCATTGTCTCCTATTTTGTGGATTGGTACCTTCACCGTGGATTTCATGATTGTCTATTTTCCACAGACTGTAGAAAAATAGAAATGTAGGGCTGCATTCTAAAAGCGTTTTGAAGAAGGAAAAGTTTGAACATTAAGCAGAAGAAAAGTAAGAAAAAATTCTAGAGGTGTGAGAAGAGGGAGTAATATTTAGCAACTCACAGAAAGGGAAATTATTTCTAGAGTTGCATCTGGATACCAAAGGATATCATCAAGTTCAGAATGGGACTGCACATTCATGGACAAGAGGTCCATAAATGAGGGTTACTAAAGTGAATATGCAGGAATATACCTTCTAACATCTCAAATGATTGTGACTGCTTAGAGGATATGAGGGAAATGATAGAGGTTAGGCGCTTGTATTGTCCTTAAATGGAGTGTCCCGTTGCTGCTCTGAGAGACAGGATAAAGACCATTGATCTAAGCCAGTAGAGCTTTTCTTATGTTCTTAGATGATATTTTCAGTGAATAAAGAGGTTTTGGAAGGGTTGTGAAAGCTGTTTAAGTTAGAACATGATGAACATCAGAGACTTCATGGCTGAGAGACTATGATTATCATTGTTTTCACACTATGTAATGCTGAATGGAGGATTTATGTTGACATGTATCTTTTAGAAACTTGTATTTTATTTCAGTTTTCAACTTGTTTTGGTAGTAGACCATTTGTAATCCCAGTAACATTTAATCATAACCTAAAATTTGGAAAAAAATTTTGAACTTTCAGTTCTGTATTTCTGCATTGTCAATATACAATGACTATGTGCTTGAAGAATTGTATATATTATGTCTACGGAAACTTCTTTCAGTTCATACTTTTTTGAATAAAATTATTAACTCCTCCCCCAATCACCACCACAACGACATTTATGGAGGAGTTACTGGATAGGCACTGGCATTTTTGCTCTTCCACTTAATTATTTTTGGAAGATATTACATATCAATGCACAATTTCAGAAATGTCTCTTCAATAAGCCTGTGATGGTGGCAGAATGTCCACAAGAGCTACCAGAGATACAAGCCTATGCTGCTGCTGAATGCTAGCTGGGAAATAAAACTTGTGAAGAAAGAACTGTGGAACAGCCTCAGGATGCCAGCACTGCTTTTCAGAGTGGTATGAAGGAAATGCTTTCTTGTTTACTTCCATGCTGTATCTGCTGCTTTCCTCATTCAGAATCCTAATGCAGCAAAATAGGCCAGAGTAGTTCTATAAGAAGACCTTTGAGAAAGACCCGTGAGCACATTAACAACCCTATTTGATATCTGAAGGAAGAACTCCTAAGCTGTTTTCTTCCCAGAAAATTCTGTGCGTTAAATTCTGTCTTAAATGTTAGCGGAAAAAGTTGTATTTCTTCTCACCTATCACAGAAACAGAATGTTAAGTAGGAGAATTTCAGTGCAGCAAATTAAAATCATAGGTTCAGGAAACCAGCTTAACACTTTCTCAGTTTATGATTTTGGTTATGAGTAAAAAAAAAATCCTTGTAGTTAGGAGCTATATATAATTCCTCTTGATTATCGTTTCACTGTTGAAGAATGACTATATACGTGTTATATTTTATTGAAATTGCATTCATAATCCAAAGTAAAAAGTGTGTAAATTATTTATGATTTAGCATGGTTCATTTTCATTGGAGATACAGTGAGAAGTAGACTAATCTCTGCTCGCATTCATAAAATACAGCTATGGGTTCCATGTTATTTCTAGTAACTGACTAAAGTTTCACCAGCACAGTGATGAAGGCCTAGATGAAAGACTTTAACTATATGCTGGTTCCTTTCCACAGTAAGTTAAAATGATATGCACAGCATATTAATCACAATTTCATTGCAGAAACATTGGAGGTCAACTGAATAAAATCACATTTATCTGCAGAGGAACTGGAGGAACAAAACATTATTCCTTCAACTGGGATATGCTTTTTTATCTCTAATTCATAGTTATTGGAATAAGATGAAAGCTGTACTAATAATTGTGCTGAATTTGCTTTGCATACAGAATAACTAAGCTGTTTCTGATTTTACTACTAGTAAGAACTCTATAGATAGTCATATAACTCGTTATGGTCAAAAACATGTTATGGGCAAAAAGGGAACTTACATATATAAAGCCAAGAATTTATTATTAGTATAATTGAAATCTTAGCGGTCTAATCAAGGAATCATTATTAGTCCACATCTAATTATTACAAAAAAAGGAAAGAAAAGTAGAATGGAAAAGTCTCAGTAATAGCAATACAGTTAAAACTGTTACATATAGACTTGCTGGTAACTACCAGTTAAGTCCTGGTGTTACGCTCATCCTGTGGCCTTTCTCAGTCCTAAGGTCAACGATTTCAGTCTGGTGTGTGCATGTGTGTTGGTGGAGGGGGAGTACAGTGTGACGTTAGCAACAGGTCCTTTGCTGGGAGGAATGTGATTTTGATGGCTTCTGTGTTATTCTAGGATCCACTTGTCATTTTTATGTTTGCTTATTCTTTGTTCTCTTTATTACCCCTAAAACTGTTGGGTTTTTTTTTCCAGCTCCATTTCTTTAACTTACCACCAATGAGACCCCCATCCTTGGGGTCTCCAGTGTTAGTTGGGTCTCCATCTTCTGTCATCCCATGCCTGTAGTCCTGCACACCATGGCACACCATGGCCAGTGTTCCCACTTCTCAAGGCCTCTACCAGGCCTGTATTTCTGCTCACTACGTTATTCTGTTGTAATCATAAATATCTCATTTTACACAGAATAGCTACTTGTTACTATCTGTATAAAAACTGTGGTTGTACCATAAAAAGTTAAGCAGAAATAGAAGTAGTTATAGTCACCTGATCATTTAAAAAAAAAAAAAGACAAAAGTCTGGTAGAGTTAAGCCAAGTAAAATAAAAGCTCCAGACAGGTCAAGAAAAGTTCAGACAGAAAGCCTGACAAGTCTTAGTCCTGAGGCCATGTAGACTCAGCAGCCTGTGGCCTATTACTGTGCTTCTGGGCTGCAGGGTTACAGCCTTAGCAGATACTTTCTAATTTCTCTCTCAAAATTAAAAGACTTAATTTTGGAAGAATCTGATCAAAAGTAGGTTCGCTGAAGATAATATGGTTAATACTCAATTTATCTAACCATGTGAACTAGTCTTGGTTTTTCTTTGTTTCTTATTGCTTATTACTTTTCCACTCCATTCTTATATGTCTTTGTACCTCTTTTGGATTAAATACGTACACAAACATGTTTTCTTTATACATGAGAACCTCTAAAGCATTACAGCTCTTTTAAAACTGGATTGCATATGTGTTAGAAAATCTAAGCAATCAGATATCTTTACCTGGTTCTTCCATCAGACCCTTAAATACTCTGTAACTGTGACTTGCGGTGCAGTCATTAGATTCTGGCTTGTCTGCCTCTTGGTGAGATTTCATTTGTCCAGCAGCATTTCTTCTGTGGTCTTGCACCAGAGCTCTCTGTTAGGGAGAGCAGGTAGCAGGGAGGGAAGCCTCTGGTACTGGCACTCAATTAGGTATTTAATCCTGATTGGTATAGTTTGGTGAAGGAGGTTGCCAACATGAAGCTGAGTGATACCCCTGAAAAAATATCGTGCTTTTCAGAGGCCACAGAGGTACCTCAACTGAAATGTGATTTCTGATGCATTTCAGTCTCTTGGTTCAGTTGAAAGTAATGGGAATTTTCAATGGAAACAGGTATGGTTTAGAATGTGTGAATAGTCTATGACATGTTTGAGGCCGCGACCTGGACTTCATCAAAGACAGTGAGTCCTTCCAAAAACTTCATAGGACCATAGGATAATTCAGATTGCAAGGGATCTCACGAGGGCTGTAGCCCAACCTCCTGCTCAGAGCAGGGCCAGCTATGAGGTCAGACTAGGTTACTTAGGGCTTAATCCAGCTGGGTCTTGAAAACCTCTGATGTTGGGAACTCCACAGCCTTTCTGGGCAGCCTTTTCCACTGCCAAGTTTTAGCTTGTATCCAGTCTGTAGTTCACAAAGTTTTTTCTTGTATCCAGTCACAATCTCTCTTGCTTCAATGTCCATTGTCTCTCAACCTCCTGGCATGCACTACTGCGAGGAGGAGTCTGGCTCTGTCTTTTTAAGTATTTGAAGGTTGCTATTAAATGGATTTAAGAAGTTTTTACACCCATATTGAAAGAGGAATAAAGTAGTAATTCAATTTCAATGCAGAAATTAACAGTATAAGCGTGGATCTGATGATGCTTCCCCCCCCCCCAAACTGCAAATAAATCTTTGTTCTTAGGTAGGTATTGTATTTGCTTGCATGGGAAAAAAAAAAAGTTTTACCCTGAAAGGGTCATTCTTACTTTTCATCAAGCTAAATTGAACATCTGTGGTTCACCTTTTTTATATAATGGATGCACAATAGAGAGACAGACAGGCTTCTCAAGAATACTGTCACTGAAGAAAATAAGTCTTTTGTGCAGTGCATATTCCAAATTTGGAGAGGTCAGATCAATAACATAACTGTTATTTTACTGAATTATTATTTCATCTAGAAGATCCTGACTATCTACCACAAAGTGTCGCCTGCCATACATATCATTGTTTTTGTCTTTGGCACCATGCCTGCAATATAATATGTCAAGAAGAATTTTTCCCTGAATTGTGGAACAAATCAGAGGTAGACAGGCATTTAAAAACAGATTTGATTTGCTGTATTTTGCAAGCTTTCTGAGGCAAAGTGATAAACCATAACAGCTTGAAGTAATGTGATGAGAGCACTCTATCACTCTGCATACGCTTAACTTTTGCTATCATGCTGCTCTTAAGAAGTGTTTAGGAGAAGTAAAAAGAACTATCAGTTTGATACAGATTTGTAATATCAGAAATGCTGAATCATGGATCCAAATAAGCTATGTGTATAAAACCATTACATGTTGAATCAATTAATTGTGGATTACCTGGAAACTTCTACAGGTTACTATTTTTCCCATTGATGCCCTTATAAAATGTTTAAAAGATATGTGTTGGACTGGATTTTGTTGAACAGTATTATTTTTTTTGACTGTTTTCAGAGCTAAAACTGAAGATCTTTTTTTAGAAAAAAGAATTCTTAATTTAAAACAGTCTTCAGTGAACTTTCCTTTTTCACCCATCCGTGAGGGAAATCCAAGTGTTCTAGTAAGATTTAAATTTTGATGGATAGTTTTGATAACAAAACCCATAAATTTTAAGAACTAAAATAAGAAGGAACTTAATGAAGTGGGAGGAAAACAACATCCAAACCACAGTACTCAGTTCTGCAAGACCCAGGTGCCGAACACTGAACTTGTGTTAGGAACACTGAGTATGTATGACAGAGGCACAGATAAAAAGACACAACAAAACTATGTAGAAAGAAATCTTGAGACTGATTCCTTGAACATACAAAACTTCATAGACACAAAGATTCATATTTCAGCATAACCAATGCTAATAATTTAGAATAAAAAAACCCAAACCACCCAAAGTGGGTTCAAGTCTGCATTTTTGGCTGGGGATTAGAAATGAATAACCCATCAGAGTCAAGTCCTGTTGGAAAGGTATCCTCCATAGATTAATTACTTTAAAGAACTTCATATTTTTCAGATCTGAAAAATATACAGTATAATGTAATTTAGATCATAGAAGTCCTTTACATTTCTCAACATAGGAGTCAATTTATTAAGTAAGGAAGGGCTGGTAGCAATAGACAGTAAAGAGACACCTTTCTTTGAGATATGACGAAACTACACAAAGGTAACAAAACCTCCAGGTAAAAATGCAATAAAATAGAATAAGCTCTTACCTGCTCAAAATAGGATTGGCAGTCTTTATTTTTGGGGTGGGAGAAATATATGATAAGTGCTTCTGAAGCATAAATCCACATACAGCCTTCACAGAGCGGGAATGTGAGCTTTCTGATAATCTCATAGGGGGATTAGTGAAAATCCTTGTAGGCTGAAGAAATTAGGCCTTCTCAAAGGTGATGTGAAAGAAGAAAGAAAAAGTAAAGTAGCTCATCCCAAGGAGAAAGAAAGAATGGTTGCAACAAAAATCTGTCCTCAGAGGATATGCTTTAAAAAGATGTCTTTTCAGGTCTAAAAAAAAAAAAAAAATCAGATTTATGCTTCTCTGGGTGAAAACAGTACATTAAAAAGCTTTCAGCTTATAATTACTAATTAAAAAACAATAATCTTGGGGCCGTATCAATTTTGCATAAATTTCCTGAGTTTCAAACATGCCTGGATTTTGTGAGCTTTTGTGAGCTTTTTGTTCTTCACTATTCATCAGTTAAAATCAAACATATTTAGTCTTTATGAGATATTTTGTTGGTAGTTAACTTGCCTTTCTTGTTCCTTAGACTGTTTTTCCTGTTAATATACACTGAAATTTTAAGGATGTAAGCTGGAGTGAACCACAGTGCACTGACTGGAATCTAGGCAGGCAGAAATTAACAGGGGTCGGAAAGGAAACTTGATTTCTTCCACATCTTTCTTCCCTAATAAAACAGTGAGTTCTTACTTATAACAGGGAGTACTATTGCACAGTTGGTGTTCTCTCCAACTGTATGCTCTAGAGGTAATAAGCTCAAGTGAGCCTGTAATGACATCTAAACCTGTTATTTTACCTATCTATTACCTCGTCCCATGGGTCCACTTTCTTGATCTGAAATGTCCTGATAACGGCTTTATTGCAATAGTGAGGGAGTGTCCTTTTGCTTTCTCTTCACATTCAGGCTGCCAGATTTTCTAGTGAGGGCATGTTGTAACCCCTAATATATACAGACATTCTCACTTCATTTGCCTTATTGAATAGTTCTTTGCTGTATGCTGAAGCTTCAGCAGAAGTTGAAGGAAGTTGGAAGAGTGTTCTTTGAGGAGATAGGAGATGCTGGATCAAATGTCCTCAGAGAAGGAGTGAACGGATCCTGAGTAGTGCACTGCTTGCTGATCAGTTGTCTAAAATAATCTAACCACTTGTTCTGTCAGTAACATCTTGTGTAAGCCTTTATAGTCATAGGAGGGTTCAGAGATACAAAATCAATTGATTCACTCACTGATTGCATCATTAAATCTGTAAATTTTCAATCTTTTCTTCTTCATAGGTTTTTTCTTAGAAGTATGCAAGATACAAATGAAGAGCACAAAATGAATGAGAACTAATAATTTTAAGCAATTACTACATCTTAATAAACTGAAGGGAGCACAGTTATGTTGGTGAAGTCCATTATTTGATGGAAGACATATTACACAGATAATGCTCTATGAACAGAAGATCTTTTAAAGGTTTCTAATCGAGTCCTTTTCTAACCTTCTTGATAAAATGATTGAATTCTGTAATCACTGTTGGGTGTTTTTTAAATTGAATGGTGTGTATGTGTAATCTCAGACTTCTGTGAATTCATTTCAATGTAAGATTTTGCTATTTCCTACAACTTACCTGTGGATAGAACTGTAAATGCCCCTTGATTGCTCTCAAGGTTATGTTTTATCAGGTTGCTGGGGAAAAAAAAAAGGAAAACAACAAAAGCACAATGGCATTGCTCTCAGCTGTCATTCATTCACTTTGAACAGGCAATGTCAATAATCTTAAGTGAAATCACTCTTTCTCTTTTTTTTTTCCCTTTTAAAATCTTTGAGAAGGGTTGACTATGAGCTTTTAAGCAGGTCCAAGGAACTATTCACACATTGATCATGTTCTTGTCCCATACTAATACCCTCTGGAGAAGCAGTAAGCAAATCCAGGAATGTTTGATGCGATGCCAGTGCTCTTGAAATGAATCAAAACTTTCATCTAAACCCTGAGCCTTTAACATACATTAAGTGACATGCTGAGGGGAAGTTGTAAAATCTCTCTAGCCATAATATAGCATTCCCAGTATTTAAATATATATATTAATGACAGTACAAGCAATTAATATGTCAGTGGGATCAAGTAATAGCTATGGACTTTCCTAAGAATTGGCCTTCTCCTGCAGTTCAGAATACTTCCTGATGCTGAGGACTGGTTTCTGAGTTCTGTCACCTGCAATTCCTGGCACTGCTGGACTGGTTGGGAGCTTTCAGCAGAGTCAAGTTGTTCTTTAGACCAAATCATTCTGCAATATTTCCTAGCATAGTCTGGCTGCTTTTTGCTTTGTTCACTAAGGAGATGCTCTATTCCGTAACGATGTTTTTGAAGTCCCTCCTCTAGAGCTAGCTGTTTGGAATGTCATCAGATACATGACCTTTAGCTAATCTTGTTTTGATTTTGGTACGTCCCATGCCTTCACCAAGTTGGCAGCAATCAAACTTTTGTTTTGTGGTGTAAAGATGATATCCCTTTCCTCTCCCTCACCCCTTATCAGCCATGAAAATCCTTTGGCTTACTAACCCCTGAACTAGTAGCCCCTGAAGAACATAGCTACCCTGCCCATTCAGTCAGCAAATGGGAGAAAGCTGGGATGTTCCCTACCCCTCTCCTCCAGTCTGACCAATTGCAGCATGTGAAGGTGGGCCTGTTCCACTTTAGACTCTGAAAAATAGATCTCTCACTGTAAAAATAATTTAGCCCTCTAAAACAGCAGCAGTCTTAATTAGAAGTTATGAAGTTTTCCAACATTTCCATGCAAATGTGGCTTGATCCTTTTGCTTGGAGACCGATTCTAGGAATCAGTGTTTCTTTTTTTTAATTTGTGACATTTAATTTTTCTCCTCATTATTGAACCTAGCAACAAAGGGGCCAATTAATGTTAATTCTGATGAGCTTTCTTAGATACAGATACCTGTCCACAAAGAAAGGGGCTGATGCCACCGCCTCATCCTGTGTAGCTCGCAGAAGAACCTAGCAGATGATGAAGCCTGAGTTGCTACTGACCTGTGAGGCAAACACAAAGGTAGTAAAAATATTCACACAAAAAATGTGGTACTTAACCAGTCATTCTCTGTCCTCTTTTCTACTGTTTATGGCATATGAGTTTAAATAAGGTTTTTCACCATCCTACTTTTCCTGCAATTGCATGTCAACTTTGTGGTTTTGCTACTCGAGGAAGGGGCAAAACATGTTTCTTTCGCACAAGTGAGCATATCAACCTACTTACTTGAAGTTTTTTTCTACTACAACAGAAGGCTGTGGAATTTATGCACAGAACTTTGCAACAGACCCGTCGTCTTAAGCTATTTTTTACTACCAGCTGTACTCATTATTGCCTGTTTTTTTACAGTGTATATAAAATAACCTATTTTTTGTCAAGTCATTGTCACTTCTAAAGCACCCAATGTAGTAAAACATAACTGCTATATTTCTTGTGGATTTACAGAGTTTCATCATTTCTACCTTTGGTACAAGCCATATTGCATTTAAAGGACTTGTTGCCTGGGATGTGGTTTAAAAAGAGTGGATCATTCTTTTGAAAAGCTTTGATCACTGCAGTCATATTGTTGCACCTTTTATCTTGCTGGTACATTGATTTTAGCCAAAGATTGCCTTTCATGAAACTCTGAACTTTAAAAGCACCTCAGTTTCAAGAAAAAATATTCTGTGAAACATCTGAAGGCTCAGTTTTGATCTTTTTAAGTGCATATTACTTCTAACTTATTTTCTGTGGGGCAGTTGTATAATGCTTGTGCTTCTAAAATGTGAATTACTCACTACCAGTACGGAAAAAATTTCGAGAATTTTAAAGTGTATGAAAATAATCACATAATTCTGCCTTTCAGTTGTGATCTCCTTTTGGTTTTTTTGTTAATTAGTTAATTGGGCAAACAACCTGTGGCTTGATGTCATTATATGTGTTGAAACACAGGATTCAAGGGGTGAAGCGTATCATGTAATTTTAATTTGTTTTTCTTAATGTCTACTGTGCTTTGGTATTCTCTAGAAGTTTCTTAACTGGACTACATAAAACACCTTATATTTTTTTAAAAATGTGCTGAAAGAGATGCAAGGAAATCTATGTTTGCCTGAAAGCAGGACAAAGAAAGATTTGAAGAGTGTGCTACAAGTATTACTACACTGCATAATTTCTAGTATAACTGGAAGATTAACTAAATAGACATAAAGATAAGAAAACGTGTTTGAACTCTGTGACTCCACTCTACTGTTGTTTGTGTTTCTGAGTTTGTGGCACTAAATCTCATGCCACTGGCACTTCCAAAATTTTTAACAAAAATAATCAAAACATAATGTCTAACTATTAGGCTTACTATGTAAATTCTAGCATACCATGAAATGGCAGGAGAAAGCCTTCACATCAATTCTTCTCGTAACAAAATAAATCTGAACAAAGTTGTTCTGCAAAGGTACTGCAAGAAGATAACTCTGGCAACCTCATCTGAACAGCCAGTAAGGAAAGGAAATGTTGGCATTTAAGTAGGCACTGCTCTAACTCAAGGTCAGCCTGTTCTCCCAGAGCAGTCCCGTATCGACATTTAGATTCCCTCTGAAAATTGTATCTCAGAAGTCTTCATTTTAGCTAGGAAATATTCCCAAATGGTAGCTGATGTGAGCAGTATATGGGACTTTCTGGGGCACTGAAACTTCACAGCCTATACTACAGCATGGACAAATTAATGCCTTGATTTTGTATTTCTGTGTAAATTCATATTCTTGAGACTTTCTTTTCTGAGAGTGTCTTACATCTTTTATACTTACTCATGTCTAGAATTAAATGAAAGAGATACAATTTTGCTTTACGTCTCAGTTGTCTAAGGTTCCTTTAGTAATGCTGGACATAAACTATTTGAACAGAGGGAAAAATAAAATATTGTTTTAAGATACATCTAAGTCTTGCTGTTAAGCAGTGTCAATTTATTCATTAGAAGTAATATCTAGAAATTAAGGTAAATTTCCCCTATCTTAATTGGATAAGATGCTATAAAAATGAATGATTCCAAATACAGTTGAGACAATGGTTTCTTCATTACCTTTCAACAGTATGTGGGACTAAAATCTGAGTAGCAGTTGAAAGGAGGCGAATCATCTATCTTCTAATTGTCAAAGAATTTTTGAAATGCAGCAAAAGTTAGTTTTAAAAATTTTTGCAGCTGTTATTCTCCTTTTTTTGGTGGAACAGTGAAAACCAGTTCTAATTCATTTATGAAGGCAGTAGTAGCTTTATTTGAGTGCTCCTACTCTAGCTCTTTAATAAGTGGATCTCACAATTACAAGGTACTCCTCACAGACTGAAATTTTGGTTGTACTATAAGTTCATTTTGCTATAGTTTGAACTACCTGTCTCCAGTCTAACCGTCTACGCAGTTAAAGAAGTTTCAAAAGCCAACGTATTGCTAAGCAGTACATGCTCCTCTCAGTCCTTGTTTGTCTTTAGTACCTTTGTTTGCCTACTATATTTAATGTCAGGCTCAATAACCTTGTTTTTATCAGAAGGTATTCCAGTTTTCACTAGTTTTTTCCTGGGACTTGCAGGTTTTTCTATGTTCTTTTCTCATTTTACATTCATATTTGCAGGTTTGTTTTCTATTCATTATATTTGTAACGAATGCAATTTCTGCAAATCTGAGGTGTAGATTAGTTTGTCAGATTATTTCTTAGGAATTAGCTGTTTAGCAAAATAAAGCCTTTTAACCCAGAGAGGGTGAAAGCTCATGAACACATAAATCTCTGGCAAGCTCATGTTAAACAATTTTCCCATCATAGGATTTTGCCTGTTAATTGCACCAACATTTTACTTTTAATTTCTTCTTAGTTATGTTTTTTAGTCCTGTAGACAACTACATTTAGATGAGGTGAACTTAATCTAAGAATCAAGCTTACATTCCAAGCCAGTCTTGTATGCACCTTCAGTCAGATAGACAGTAGAGATATGCAAGATTTCCTGATAGAAATTATTCTCACTTTCTTAGAACCCTGTCTTCAGATGGGTGGAATAGCATTCCTGGAGATGCTATTATAGGTGCATATCTTGTGATAGAAGCAACAGCTATTCTGTATTTGGTTTGTGTGCTCCCACATTCAGTTTGCAGAGCCAAATTCTTTATTTCCAGAATAATTTTATGAAACAGGTGATTCTTTTAAAGCTTTTTTTTTAATAATTATTTTTCTCTGTTTATTCTAGGAAATAGTTGATTCAGTAACCATCAGAATGAAGTGTCACACAATTAATCTTTCCCCACAATAATTCATAAAGTCAGTATGCAGATGGACAAGAATGTTAAAAAAAAGTTTAAAAATGTTACAAAAATACTGAATGTTAAAAAAAATCTGTACTGCAGACATCCTTGGACTGCACTCACATTCAAAATGCTGATGCCAGACTTGGAGAAAGATGTGAAGCAGCCAGGTTTAATGAAGAACAGGCAATATTTTGATGCCTTTTTTATGCCTATATTTGCTAGTAGTGAAACATAATGATTCATTCTAGTCACAGTTCCTCACTCTAATTCCCTTATTAGTAATTCCAAATATGTTAAATTTAGTTGTTTGGCAACTTCTGAATGCTCAATATTTCCATTGTTACTGGGCACAAATTTATGAGGCAGGGATAAACTAAAAAGGCTAGAGAGCATTTTTAGCATTGCTCAGTGTAGTGCATGTGACCAAGAAAAGGCTCGAGTGCTGTGCAGTCTCAGCACCGTCAGCCTCACAGTCTGATTCATCCAGACTGTGACATTTTCACCTTCATAAAATATTTGTAAGTCTTCTTAGAGTGTACTGAAGATTTCTAGGCCAGATATTTCCAGGAAGGAATCTTTTAAGTCAGACCACAGAAAGCACTGTCAGAACTTAAGCCTCCCGTACCCTAAACCCACCTATTAGATTCTGCTGCTGCTGCTAAAAGTCTGAAGCAGTCTGAACCTGAACACCTATGGACAGCTGAGTGATGCTAATATCCCCAACTGCTGAGAAACCAGCTCCTGAAGCAATGCAGAAAGATCTCATGGGTCGATAACTCACAGTGATTAGGGCAACCCCCTTACGCAGCTGATCTGGGAACGCACCTGGCCTCCCTGCTCTTGCCTGAACAGCTGGGTGGGGTGGAGGAGGCCAGAATCATGGTGTAGGGGGCTCGTCCCCGCAGCTGTCCTGTCTCCACTCATCTGCTCAGCACTAACCTGCAAAAAGGTCCTTCATCTTTCTACTTTGTATTGGGTTTGCGTGGCAAGGTTTTGGTGGCAGGGGGGCTACAGGGGTGGCTTCTGTGAGAAGCTGCTAGAAGCTTCCCCTATGTCTGATAATGCCAGTGGGTTCCAGGACGGACCCGCCGCTGGCCAAGGCTGAGCCCATCAGCAACAGTGGTAGCGCCTCTGGGATAGCACATTTAAGAAAGGGAAAAGAAGTTACAGGGGAGTAGCAGTTGCAGCGAGGAGAGAGGAGTGAGAAGATGTGAGAGGAACAACTCTGCAGACACCAAGGTCAGTGAAGAAGGAGGGGGAGGAGGTGCTCCAGGCACCAGAGCAGAGAGATTCCCCTGCAGCCCGTGGGGAAGACCATGGTGAGGCAGGCTGTCCCCCTGCAGCCCATGGAGGTCCACGGTGGAGCAGATATCCACCTGCAGCCCGTGGAGGACCCCACGCTGGAGCAGGTGGATGCCCAAAGGACGCTGTGACCCTGTGGGAAGCCCGTGCTGGAGCAGGCTCCTGGCAGGACCCGTGGACCCGTGGAGAGAGGAGCCCACGCTGGACCAGGTTTGCTGGCAGGACTTGTGACCCCGTGGGGGACCCACGCTGGAGCAGTCTGTTCCTGAAGGACTGCGCCTCGTGGCAGGGACCCATGTGGAGCAGTTCATGAAGAGCTGCAGCCCGTGGGAAGGACTCACGTTGGAGAAGTTTGCGGAGGACTGTCTCCAGTGGGAGGGACCCCACGCTGGAGCAGGGGAAGAGTGTGAGGAGTCCTCCCCCTGAGGAGGAAGGAGCAGCAGAAACAGCATGTGATGAACTGACCCAACCCCCATTCCCCGTCCCCCTGCGCCGCTCGGGGGGGAGGAGGTAGAGAGAATCAGGAGTAAAGTTAAGCCTGGGAAGAAGGGAGGGGTGTGGGGAAGGTGTTTTAAGGTTTGGTTTCATTTCTCATTATCCTGCTCTGATTTGACTAGTAATAAATTAAACTAATTTTTCCCCAAGTCGAGTCTGTTTTGCCTGTGATGGTAATTGCTGAGTGATCTCCCTGTCCTTATCTCGACCCACGAGCCTTTTGTTTTTTCTCTCCCCCGTCCAGCTGAGGAGGGGGAGCGACAGAGGGCTTTGGTGGGCACCTGGCATCCAGCCAGGGTCAACCCACCACATACTTTAAGAACAGGGAGGGTCCTTCAAAGGACTCCTTTGCAGCTGCAAGGATATATATGAGAATTTTGGGTGTGGATTCTTAAAAAGCTTTTTGTAATTTTATTGACAGTACACTCCTGGAACATCTTTAAAAATACAGCTACTGTATTCTCTTCATGCGTAACTACAGAACCAATTTCTGAAACAAGGCTAGTTTGGGGGGGGAGGCTCAAGAGTTTTCTCCTTAATTTCCTAAAAATGTTAAGGATTTTATTAAAAAAAAAAAATCATTCTGTAACAGTCTTTAGCACACCATACTGTTCATATTTAGGCTTTCTGGAGGCTTTAAAGTTCTTTGATGCAAAGTTGTCTTTTAGTTGAATGTGTGCACAGTATTTACTGAAAGAAATTCTTACTTTGCCTACACAGGAACTGCACTTTTAAGCATTTCTTGCATGAGTGAGCTAGAACTGTTATGTTATTCAGAGAGTCACACTACTTTTATTTAAACCCAGGTACTGAATCAATGAAACCTCCATCACAATTCTAAGCAAATCTGGAACCCAACCAAGTTACAAGACTAAAGCCCAGTAAGAAAATACCCTAAGTGGAAAAGTCCTACTGCTGTTGAAATGTTAACAGCAGGAAGAGTTACAGATCATGAATTTATTTCATCCTGACAAGCAACTGCTGCCAGTAAAAACAAGACAAAAAAGCAGTTTGACTGACTGAAGTTGACCTCTGTCAGTTACTTTGTCAGACAGAAAAATGGTAAGATGTCACTGTGATCATGAATAGGCTCATAAATACTCAAATCTTCACCTCCTATTTTGGAATACTCGCTCAGTTTCCAAACATGTACGAATTAGTTTGGTAAAATGGAGTTACGCTGATTTGTTGGCAAAAAGTAGTTGATTACTGTATTATGCAAAACTGCTAGAGCAAATCTATGTGAATGTCTCTGGAGTTCCTCAAAAGGTTAAACATGATACTCTGATGACAGCAGCTGGGGAGACAAGTCCAAATTTCTGCACAGTACACAGTCTCAGCTCTGTTCACAAACTTAGGCCACCGTATGGTATAAGGAGGCAGGTCTGCATACAGTTACACTGTTGTCTGAATATGGGAGCACTTCCCCAGTCATCTGGTACCTCAGCAGAGTTCATCAAAGCTGTAATCTCTGTGTATGGGGAAAGGAGAGAAAGAAAAGCTGAAAGCAATGGGAAGAGTGTCATTGAGTTTGTCTGCATCACACCATACGTGTGAACTCAACGTGCCAAGAGTCCCAGGGAACTGGGCGAGGAGGCAGAGCCTTTTTACCTCTCCACAGAGGATGCTACTGCCTGCAGGAGAGGTTGAACTACTGAGGAGGGGATTAACCCTCACAGTGTGTACAGCTGAGCAGTATATTGGGATCAGAATGGGCAGCAGGTTAGGCTGATGGATCAGGCATGTGGGGAGTTAACGAGAGTCTCTTTCCCAGAGTACAAAAGAAAAAAATGTTTGGAAGGTTACAAGAACTTTGCAGTGTTAAAAGCCTAAAAATATAACTGTTATTCACCAGTAAACAAACTCCATTCAGCGTAAAGGTTGTCTTATTTTGAGAGAATTTCATAACACACCAGTGGGGTGATTAATGTGCAGTTTTTGGCAGGATATGAAGGCTTTTGAGTTTTAACAATTTGCAAAGAAAATCTGATGTGCTAAAACAGTTATGAAATACAAGTCAATGTAGATGGTCTTTAACAACACAGTATGACTTCAAGACAAAAATATTTAAAACATCAATGCAATACAAATGGCTCTTAACGGCATTTTTATTCTGAAAACTTTGCCTACTGCCTTATGCATATGCAGGCATACATGCTTACAAAAAACTCCCAACAGACTGCGCAACTACCTCCTTATGCTATTGGAAAAAGAAGAGAGGTCTAAGAATATGCTACTAATAAAGAAGAGAGGTTTAAGAACCGCGTTTGTCAGGAGCTCTACTGAATTTTATCCATAAGACTTTCCAAATCAATTTCAACTTTCTATCAAGCTTTCTGGAAAACTAATATGGTATCTAAAATAAATAGAGATATAGTCTGATTCCCCAGTCTGTTTTGCTGCATTAAAAGTAGAAACAAAAACCAAAGGAACAAAAGATCCCCAAGTTCATTCTTTCTTTTGCTACAAATACCAAACAGAGTAGTAAGAAGTTGCTTAATGAAAGTGTTAAAATATATCCTGACATTTCTGAAAATCAAATCCAAAATGTGTGGGTATTTACTAGCTGTAAATGAACCCTATACATACTAGATACTTATATGGTACATTCTTTCTTTTCTGAAACTGGATTGGAACCTTATATTTGGAATTAAAACAAACCCCCCACATCCAACAAGCAGTCTTACTAAACAGATGCAACCTTGGAAAAATACGGATTAAGTCTTACAGAGACACTTTGCTATATCTTCTTCGGTTTCTGTGTTAATTCAGGAAGACTACTGTGGAGATGATAAGAAATAAAAAGAAGCATGCTCAGGTTATGATTTTCAACAGATCATGAATATTCTGGTTCCTGCCTTGATATATGCAGTGCTGATTGCATACTTAACGATGCAGCAATTCATGTGTTACCACTTTCCAATGTACAAAGGCACATTAAAAGGAGCCAAGAAAAATCTGGAAAAACCCGGAACTGATTGATAAGAGCCAGCTTCGCATTGAAATTACTTTTCATAAAAATTGTTCATATCTGTCTGCCTAGTTGTTATAAGCAGTTAATCTCATAAGGACAAAGGATGCTATATTTTAACTTGCTCAAATTAATCATATTTATTGTGTTACATAATCTTATGTGGTTAAGAACAGCATAGAAACCCTGCATGTGATTTATGCTTTACTCAAGGATCATAGTGTTAGTAAACACTTTTACACTTCTTTTAACTCAGGATCAATTAACACTATTAAACTGGAAAGGATAATGTCCAGGAAGGTGGAAGAGCATATCCACTTATTTGTCCCTCTTCTTCCTCCACTAAGCAACAAACCAAACATATTCAATATAGAAGGAATTTCTGATAATTTATCAGCTAAGAAAACTTGGTAAAGTGTTTTCCACTACCCTGTTGAAAAAAGACTCGAGACAGAGACATATAAGCAAAAAATATGTGTTCTGTAGGATGATGAGGGAGATGTATTTCCTTTCCCCTTCCCTCTATGGTTCTCCATTTTTTGCAGCACTCCTATCGCTCCAACATCCCATTGCAGCTGCTGTGGTCTCCTGTGTGGCAGACACAGATAGTCAACATTAACATGGATTAACATTTTTTTCTCTGCTGAAGGACTTTGTGCTGAGGATCTGCTTCTAACATGACACTTGTAACTGTGGAGTTGGTCCTGCTTTCCCTAATATCATCACCATGTTAAGTATGAGGGAGGGAAGGCTGGAGAAACTGAGACTTCATTAATGTCTCTGTGTTGACTTACATGCATACAAAGATGGTTTGCAATGAGGGGATATTTTAGTAAAAAAGATATTTAAGGAAATAGGGCTGGATATTTGTTGCAGTCAAGAACATGCTGAAGAGAAATTCTAAATTTTAATAAATGGGTAAAATAAATGAAATTATTTTCTTGCTTGAAACTTTTTTAATTTACAGAATGCATGGTGTTATATATTTGAATAGTAAATTAGCAACCGGAGAGAAAATTTATTTTTAAAAAGTAGAAAAGTAGAGAATGTGTCCATGATATGGACTCTTAGATAGGTCATGTGCAATGACATCTTAACTAAATTTTTAGAATATTTCTTTTTTTTTTTTAAGATTGATTTTTCCTCTGTATAATTTAGATGTAGTATTTACTGGATACTAGATATTGAGCTATTAAAGTTCTAAGAAACAATTTTTTTTTCTTTTTTTCTTTTTACTTTTGTCCTGTATTATTAAAGATCTGAGTGGACTGAGAATTGATAAGAGTTTGGAAATCCCTTGAATATTCAAGTGTTTAGGATATTATGCTGATGTAGGATTTCATTTAGAGTGTTGTCATTTGGAGGTCTCAAAAGGCTAGCACGTATCTGAGATGTTACCCAGCTGTGCACATAAAAATGTTACATGTGTAGTTTTGTGTGAGAGAGAAGGTCAGTGGAAGAGGTGTGTTTCCTGGCAAGTGATCAGTAGGCAAAGGATATCTGAACTGAGGAATAGTAAATGGAAAAAAATGCGTATGTGAAAGACTAAGAGCAAGTGCACCAAGGGTGAAGAGGGAGCATGGTTATCTCTGAGGATGAGAGAAGATGATGTATGGGTATATAACTGCTTAAAAACATCAAAAAATGCCAGACATGGCATTCAAGAATGTTCATAGGGAGAAACAAAACATTCACTTTCAGTTTGTCTTTCTTTCTGCAAACCTTTTTTCTGATTATTGATGATGACATATAATAATGTTGTTCCCCCAGTTATAACGTTTAAGGTAATGGAGAGGGTTAAAAAAACAGTATCAGTATCACTATTCATTTAAATGTAAACATTTTGTTTCCATGAAAAATGCAATAGATATATCAGTAATCATGCCGAAGGTAAGGGTTTTAAAGAAAAATACACGAATAACTTGAATGAAGTTTAAGATTCTGGAGATCAGTGTAACTCCTTGTATCTTAAAAAATAAAAATAAGCATCCTGAAACTTTTAATATGTGAGCTGTAAAGCTGATTTTCAGAAATGTTGAGTTGAGCTTTTTCAGCTTTCGTTGAGCTTATCTGGCACTTATCATGGAACTGAATTTAATAGAAGAATACAGATGGAAACAGACAAAGGACAGGCAGAAAACCATAGAAATCCTAGGAATAGATCCCAACACTGAAAAATCATAGTTTTTTAAAATTAAATATTATTATTCTACTCGATCTCTCAGGTCAATTTCCTTCAAATATTCATTGATATTCTATGATTCTAGCAGGAGGAAGAAGTAATGTTTCAGATATCCTTTAGTCTGGAATTCAAAATGGGGGGGGGGGGGAGGAGAGAAATTTTTATCTGATACAGCTGGTTTCATGAAATAGAATTTGTATGTCTGAACAGAAGAGTAATTTTATGAGTGACAACTACCCAGGGCTGTCTTGTCTGACATGGCAAAAGCTGTAGAAGGAGATGTGTGAAGAGATAAGACTGAAACATAAGGCCATGTAAATAGCATAGTGGATATGTATCATACATTTCATCAAGGGAAATTAAAAGGTTAATGACAATCCCTGTTTACCAAAACAATACACTTTCTAATTTTTAAATGTTTTGTCAGCAACGGGAAAACAATGTCTAGGGAAACATGGGGGAAAACATAAAAACCTCTGACATCTGTTCTGGTTTTTATTCATGAAATAAGCCCAGAAAGATGAAACAGATTTGAGAATGATTGCTGGGTGTGCTACACTATGGCTCAACCTCAAGGGCACAATAAACTTAGAACAAGTGCTTAGAAACAGATCAAAGATTCAATGAATTATTTTGCATTTTTAACCTCTGACCAAAACACCATATCCTGAATACTGTTGCTGTTAATTGGAGAGCTTAAAAGATAAGTAGCATACAGGGACAACCAGTGCCATAGGAAAGTAACACTGTGTGATTAATTATGGCATATTCCCTTGTCTATTCAATATGTTTATGTAAAACTTTTTTTATTCTTTCAGCAATAATATTAGAACTTTTCCCCTATTGAGTAATATTTAAATTCATACATATGCAAATTAAAAAGGTGAGAATGTGCATAAATGTCTATGGGAACTTATTGCTACCCACCTAAAAAAATTAAACAGAAACCGCAGTGAAGGTTGTTCAATTTTATTTCTCACAGTATAATGACAAAAGTCAAATTTATTTGTAAATCTGGATCCATTTGAAGACATCAACACTTAAGCAACTCCATTTTCAATGTACACATTGGTCTATAACCCAATGATATTCCTTTAAAGTTCATGGAAAAGTCAATGTGTTCTTTTCAGTCTATCATCTTGAATAGTAAGATGGCTCTGGATCAAGCTGAGTATCTGTTAAATCTTGATGATCAAATGACTTGTATAAATTTACACAAAATACTTTAAATTATGTCTATTCAGTTTGATGACTTTTTGTTATTTGCTAGTGTTTTGGTGACTAGTTACCAAAATAATGTGAAATTAATTCTAATGGTATAACAAACTTATTAAAACAGGAAGAAAAAGTGTGATTGAATTTCAATTCCATAACTGAAACTGAAATTCCTATCAGTTCAACACATTTCAGCAACTGAGTAGTACTGAATAGTGGATAAATGTATTTATTCGCATGCATAATTCTTTCCCTAAACAATAACAGCAATGTTACTTTATACTTATGAAAATCATGGGATATGAATATGATTGAAGTAAGCAGTATTTTGTAATTGAAATGAATAATCTTAAGTCCTGTATTTTGTATGTTTGACAGGCTGTATCTCTGACCAGAATGCTCCTTTTTCCATTGGTTCAGCCATATGCTTAGTGAAGTGGATTTAAAAGTCTCTCAGAATTACAGGATGCATTCATAAGAACTTAGCTGGACAGTGTGGACATTTAGTAAGACAGTGTTATGATCTACAAAAATCTTCAAATTACCCTATTATTTGTTTTAAAGAGAAATATATAAAGGTAGAAGAAGATTCCTTTTAAAGTTAATTGTGGTTTTCTTTTCTGTTTTTCTTAAAAGCAAAGCACCTTGATTGTCACACCTTGGTATATGCTCCATTGCTTTAGATCCAGAAGAAATTCTGGTCATAGATACTTTTCAGCATCAAAATATGACTTCTATCTGTATGTTTTTCTTTTCCCAACCGTTTGATCTTACTTTTTACTATACATGGGTGACAGACATTTATACCTGTTAGTTTAGTCAGTCATGGCAAATATAAGGATTTTAGAATTTGCAGTTACATTGTGTAACAAAAAAAGACTAATACTCAGAGGCTGACCTTTATTCATTGCCTGTCATTTTTCACCTGACACTGTAGGGTTTGTTTTTTCTTCTTTTTTTTAAATGAAAAAGTCCTGCTTAACATAATTAGTAGCAATGAAAAGAATTACATAAGGCATTTTCCTTTTTTTAACATAAGGTCAAGAAAAAAAGGTGATCATTTCATTAAAATGTAAATATGTCAACTGAAATTTAGGTAACAGAGTATTAATGATTGTCCTGGTTTTGGCTGGGGTAGAGTTAATTTTCTTCCTAGTAGCTGGTATAGTGCTGTGGTTTGGGTTTAGCATGAGAATAATGTTGATAACACACTGATGTTTTTAGTTGTTGCTAAGTAGTGTTTATACTAAGTCAAGGATTTTTCAGCTTCTCATGCCCAGCCAGCAAGAAGGCTGGAGGGGCACAAGAAGCTGGGAGGGGACACAGCCAGGACAGCTGACCCAAACTGGCCAAAGGATATTCCATACCATATGACATCATGCCCAGTATATAAACTGGGGGGAGCTGGCCAGGGGCCGCTGCTCAGGAACTAACTGGGCATCCGTCAGCAAGTGGTGAGCAATTGCACTGTGCATCACTTGTTTTGTATGTTCTAATTCTTTTATTGTTGTTATTATCATCATTATTATTTTCTTCCTTTCCTGTCCTATTAAACTGTCTTTATCTCAACGCATGAGTTTTACTTTTTTTTCCCAATTCTCTCCCCCATCCCACTGGGTGGGGGGAGTGAGCGAGCAGCTGTGTGGTGCGTAGTTGCCGGCTGGGGTTAAACCATGACAATTATTTAATTAACAGGATGAAACCTTCCAGAAAGCACAGACCACTTACGGGAAGGTCCCATAATACCAATGTGAGCACACATAACAACTGATTTCAGTGGAGAAATACTGTCTTCAGTGAAAAAGTCTTTTCATATAATCATGAGCCTGAATATTTAATGGTTTATCTTCAGTGAATACATTCAGGGGAAAATAAAAGGATGAATAAAATTGAAAGAAAGCTATCAACTGTATCACAATTTCAGGTTAGGCAATTTAGATTTGCTTCAACAGTTTTTCTAAATAAAGCTTTGATATGTTTCATGAAAGAGAAGTGCAATTTACTATTACATTGGTGTCTTTAAATACGTTTTGAGAGGGATAACTGTTCTCAGTAAAAACGTAGGCACTTGTACTCTGTCTAGCTCTGAACATTAACGATTGTGTGCCAAATACATCTAGCAAATTCATTTCTCTTCTGTTATTCCAATAGAGTTGCTGTTGTTTACCTCAGAGTTGAATTTAGCTCTGTGCTTCAAGACTAATGGCTAAATCTACAGAAGATGTTAGCCCTCAAACACCAATATTAGGCACATAAATTTAAAATGTGTGTCCTCAAAACATTTGTCCATTTGTCTTTTAATTCTAGAGTCACCTATAGCACATGAGCAAAGATTTTAAACTTTTCATTGGTAAAGTTAAAGTGTGTGTTCCTGGACATCTCTAGAACTGCTTAAGCATTCACTGTGCTTAATGGTCAGGTTCTACGATAGTGGTTACCCATAGTTGTTGCTATGGTCCACAAATGAGTCCATCTCATTTGCAGGTTTGATTTATTAGAATAGCTTAGAAAAAACACAGTAATGTTGGTCCTGCGTTGGACAGGAAGATGGATTAGAAATGTGCTCTTGAAGTTCCTTTCATGCCTATTTTATAGGCATATCTATATTCTATGTACTTAAAACTGTCATGCTGGATTGGACCTCAGGAAAGATGTAGGTGAAGTAGTTGTCTTTTATTTAATACCCAGGGAGTTACATCAATGAGAGAGGTTATGGGAGTTCAAATTCTTGTTTGCTTGAAGAACCTGAGTCTTTCCTCTTACAGTATAGGACAGTATATTAAACATCATCTATAATGCATTCTCGACATTTGATTTTATCTTTCTGAATAGTAAACAGCTGTTAAAAATGGGACAGTCTTATTAGTGGGTGGATCAAATATACAATTTGCTTTTTCATGATTTTTGGAGTCCATTAATAAAATAACATGAAAAGAAACACAGATTTCACGTGGCTAGGGATTTTTTCTCACTTGAGGACTACTGGATTAGTAAAGTCCCAAGTAAACCTATGGGTGAAGACTTCTCCTTAGAAATACAGGGATATATTGGGCATAAGTTGGTATGAGGTTAGGCAGCCACTGAGTGGCAGTTTCAAGGAGGCTGAGCCTGTGTGAGTGAGGCAGGCGAGAAGACTGACAGTCACCTTTCTGAAGCATCCCTTCAGTTACTTTAGCAATGCTAATATCTTGAAAGCTGCTCTATCTAGATGAGACAAAAATCCTACTGTATAGGAAAAAAACACAATTTGTGCATTAGAACTGTATTTCCCTTTCGTAATTGTGAAGAATGATCATTGCTAGAGCAATGGCAAGTAAAGAATTTATTTACAGTGCCAGTGAAGAAGTCCATTCCTAGTCAGTCCAAATCTCAATTTAAGATTTAAATCAAATCCAATCCTGTGAAAACATAATTCAGCCAGACCAATGTTCAAACACAGAATATTTTATTTGGCTCTGGACTATCATAGTTACATAGTATACTCACACAGAGACTCAGAGTATATTTAACAAATAATAATCTTCCAATGATATAAATATTCTTAAACAAATTATTCTGTCAGATCAATTGCTGCACACCTAGATTAGTCTAAACTAAGAATATGTTCTCAGATATTGTATGGCTACTCTTTATAAAGTTACCACACGGTAGGATTGTTGGCTCATGGCTACTACTAGATTCTAGTAGTAACTGCTGATGAATGTTGGTTCTTCTAGTGATGATGTCTTAATAGTAGTCACTATACTTATGTAAATTTCTTAGTCTTCTTTAATCAGCACTGAATAGAAAGAAATACTTTTTAAATTAACAGTAAAGCTTTATTGCATTTATGTTAGTTCACCAAAATTGTCATAGTCATGGGGTTTCTAAAGACTGCTCATTTCTAACATGACTGTGTTTTAAAAGAGCATTATTCCAATTGTTCATCTCTCAATATGCAGAGATTATTATTTAATACATTTCAGTCAAATTGTGGAAAGAGCAAAACTCGCTGACACTTCTGAGATATTTCTATTCTCCAATCTCTTGATTATAACAGTTTCTCCAAGGTAATTGCTCCGAAATTCATTTTCTAATCCTGCAGTTTTCAATTGTTGGCTAAAGATTGAATTAGGAACAAGAGCCTAGATCCTCAGAGGGTTCTCTGAGGGCTTGGACTTACGTATTGCTGTTGCATTAGCAACTATGCACTAGTTGTGTCTTTGACCTTAGTTTAATTGCAAAAGGTGGTCTGTCATAAGAACTATGTATGAAATGTAAGTAAATGTCAACTGGCATATTAACAGGTTAATTTATTCATTAGAATAATCACTGCAAAACAAACACAGCGCTCATTAATAAAAACCAAGTATATGCAAGACTGGAAAAGCACTGCCGCTGTGTGACCCTTCCAGTAAGTACACAGGCATGCAGACTTACAACTCTAGCAGAGAAAAAGCAAATGAATGGGGGAGAAAAAGGAAATAAACCAGAAGACTGTTACTATGCTGTTAGTAACAAAGTTTCTCCGTGATCAGTCTGGGGACCAATTTCATTCAATTTTTTTAAATAGGCACAGAACTATGAAGTTCTACTGAAAATTTGAGTGAGCAAAATTGGAGAACACAGTAGATAAAGGGGTCAAAATATCCATATAGTCAGAAGTGAATGATCTTGAGGATGATGATTTGCACTTTAAACTAGTAAGCAGAGATGGGATGTAAGTTACTAGTATGAAGTGCAAATCATGCACTGAGGGAGCAGACAAATGATTCCTAACCTTCAGGCAAAATGACCTAGTTTAACTTAAACAATAGTTCTTCGTTAGCATCTCAATTAGACTGAGATGGATTATGTTGGAACAGTTTTTTAGAATACATTAGGGAGAGGTAACCTATGGGGGAAAGATAGTAACTAGTAGCTGGAGACAGTCAGAGGGGCAGGAAGCTTTTTACTGGCACAGATGGTCCCAGAAGAGGATGCATGTCCTCAGCCTTGGGACTACTGGTCAGAATTATTGCTGTTAGTTTAGGCAATGTGATATTCCAGCTTAATTCAAATGTGAGAATTGCAACACTGATGCCCAAACTATGCTTATTATAAGGGGAAAGCTTTTATGTTTTAAGGGCATCTCAACAGAAAACATTTTGGTCCATTTGATTCATAAAATTCACTTCAGAAATGCCTTCCCCCCCCCCCCCCCCCGATCAAAGATGCAAAATAAAACTTTTGCAATTTTATAAGAAAAACATTCTGAGGATTTGCTTTTTATTAATATTTCACTGTTCATCTCTACTGAGTTGAAGATAAATGTGAACATGGTTTTAACTTCTCAATAAACAAACTGATTTTCTGTCAGTTATAATATTGTATGGAAAGTGAGGGCTATGTAGATTTTTGTTGTACTGTTAAAGAATACACTTACGTAAATAGAAGATATGCCCTAATAGATGATATTGCCCTATGCTTTTAAGAAACTTAGGAAAATAAGAGGTGTGGATCCAACGTGGTTAGGTTATTTCTGACAAATAAGTCCAGACAAAAAATGCTGCTACTAAAAATAACGAAGGAATAAATAGGGCAATTCTGTAGAATGGGAACAGCCCATAATTCATAAAAGAGCACATTGGTTTTCAGTGTGTCTAGAGCTACCAAAGCAACAAACCAATATCTATAAATTTAGGGGACTAAACACTAACCACAATTTGCCTGTGTGTAATTGGTGCCTACTTTGTTTTCTAGCAAACTAAATTGGAATCAGAACAGCTAATCTCAATTGCCATAAATCTTGTTACCATATTCTGCTATGCAAAATTAATGAATAAAATAACTAAATAAGGAGGCACTATAAATGAACTAAGTGGTACAACTATACCAAGAACCTTAAAGTGAGATAATGCAAATCCATACTGGCAAATATTTGCAATGTGTGCAAAATATGTGTGAAAATGAAAGCGTATGGCTATTTCTCACCAAATATTCTTGCTCAAAATACTGTAAACAATCATGAAAACATGTAGCAGCAAACATGGTGTGTTGTAATTGATTTGTTTATTAATGCCTAGAAACAAAACAGGAAGTAAATTTTCAATAAGGCAGAACTAAGAAATCAAAGTGCATGGATAAAATATCTGAGGAAGTAAATATTCACAGCGGTAAGTACATTCATATAGTCCAACACCTCCTGAAATATTATACCAAAATCCCATAAAACCTATTCCTAGACATCCACAAGCTTTAAACACTTGGGCTTTTCCAAATATACTGTTCACTCACTGTAGAGAAACACTCTTCACTTTTTTATGCAGCACAAAAGTTATATAGAATGAATGGTAAGGTTAGGATCTTTTTTCTAAATGTCAATCTGATCTGCATACATGCTTACTGAAACATCCTGTCAGATATTTGGGGTTTAATTGTGTGCTGGTTTTGCCTGGGGTAGAGTTAATTTTCTTCACAGTAGCTAGTATGGGGCTATGTTTTGGATTTGTGCTGAAAACAGTGTTGATAATACAGGGATGTTTTTGTTATTGCTGAGCAGTGCTTACACAGAGCCAAGGCCTTTTCTGCTCCTCACCCCACCCCACCAGCGAGTAGGCTGGGGGTGCACAAGAAGTTGGGAGGGGACACAGCCGGGACAGCTGACCCCAACTGACCAAAGGGATATTCCATACCATATGGTGTCATGCTCAGCATATAAAGCTGGGGGAAGAAGAAGGAAGGGGGGGACGTTGGGAGTGATGGCGTTTGTCTTCCCAAGTAACGGTTACGCATGATGGAGCCCTGCTTTCCTGGAGATGGCCGAACACCTGCCTGCCGATGGGAAGCAGTGAATGAATTCCTTGTTTTGCTTTGCTTGCGTGCGTGGCTTTTGCTTTACCTATTAAACTGTCTTTATCTCAACCCATGAGTTTTTTCAGTTTTACCCTTCGGATTCTCTTCCCCATCCCACCGGGGCGGGGAGTGAGCGAGCGGCTGTGTGGTGCTTAGTTGCTGGCTGGGGTTAAACCACAACAAATTGTTTCCACCAAAGCACACATTGAAATCATTCAGCTTTGGGTTTTTTTTCTCTGCTACTGTAAAGCAATGAACTTTTTTTCAGATTATCCACACAAAAATATAGCAGAACCCAGAAATGAAAACAGTAACTTCATTGAACAAAGAAGTGAGGGAGGAAAATGAATTATTTTTTGTGTCAAAAAAATGTATTGTTTCAGTCTGAGCAAAACTGCTTGTCAGAAAAACCCATGACAAAATGGCTGAATGCCTACAGATAGCATCCTAGCTAAAGAAGGCCTGATTATGTGACTTCAAGCCCTGTTCAGTCTCTGAAACAGTTACTGGTGTCACTGAAACACAGGCCAGGTTGGGGTTTTTTTTGCTACCAAATAATCAGTATCTCATTTGTATATTAATTCTACACTTCTGGAAATACAATTTTGGTTAGTGTGATTAAGAAGGATAATGTATTTGCAAGTCAACGTTATCATAACTGCCATTCACCAACTATGCTTCCATTTATGCTACTTAGGTAGGGGGCTGCCTGGCCTCTTTTAAAGGGTAAGAGAGGACTGAATAAAGCATCAATACATCTTCCTTTCTCATCCTAATGGGGAAAGCATGTACTGCACATTTTCCTTCAGTAAAATGAGAAGCATTCTTAGTGACTGAAAATGAAACATGGATGTGTCACCTGTATGGAATGTAACTGGTCAAGGCTAAACTAGCATCTGGGAAAATTCCTAGTCACCTTTACTTTGCCTTAGTTTGCCTCTCTATAAATATCTCATTAAAAAAGAATTGCAGGTAAGGTTTTGCTGAATTCCAAGCTTCATCATCTGACTTTATAAAGCCTTATATGAGTATTACTCCAAAGATACTGTAGTTACTCAAACAAAAGATTGGAAACGTATAAGATATCTTGTTAAGCTGGTTAATCTTCCCACAAATTGGCTGGACAAATACTGAATCACTAATCATGAACTGTGACAACACAGGTTTTGGTGAAATAGCATTATTCCTTATTGTCCCTGGAAATCACTAGGACTTGTGGATATCCAAAATCTAGCAGCCACAAAGAAGAATGCAAAGTGGTGAATAAAGCCTTTTTTTTTAGACTGTTAAACTGTTTCTGTCACACATAATGAATGCTATATAAAAATCCATTTAACAACAATATCACTGAGCCCTGTTTTACAGATCTTTCCATGACTGATGAAGAATGTTTCATGACTGAGGAAAGATCCAGGGAAGAAACCTAATTTTAAGCAGTCTCTAATCGCGTAAAGAGTCTCACAATCTATTCAGATTCATTTTCCAGAGTGTTGCTTCTTAGACTATTTCTCTGTAAGCCTGTTTAAAACGCTAATAGACTTAATACCTCTTTGCAATACCTAAGAAGTAATCTAGTCCATTCAAACGCAACACATACTAATTTCCTCAAGACTCTTGAACACTTTATAGTGCTAATTATGTCTATTACTGTCATTTACTTTGAAATGATATGTGTACTCCCTTCTGAAATAGAAATCCCCAATTTTGCTTAGTAATGAAGAAAATTCTATTTCAGTAAGCCTTTCTGATCTAATAGCTCTGATTTCATTTAGAAATAATAGGTTTACTTGTACAAAGAATGGTGACACATATGTTTAATGCAGATAACTGACTGCTTATCAAAATGTGGTGGGTTGACCCTGGCTGGATGCCAGGTGCCCACCAAAGCTGCTCTATCACTCCCCCTCCTCAGCTGGACGGGGGAGAGAAAATATAACAAAAGGCTCGTGGGTCGAGATAAGGACAGGGAGATCACTCACCAATTACCATCATGGGCAAAACAGACTCGACTTGGGGAAAAAAATTAATTTAATTTATTACCAGTCAAATCAGAGTAGGACAATGAGAAATAAAACCAAATCTTAAAAACACCTTCCCCCCACCCCTCCCTTCTTCCTGGGCTTAACTTTACTCCCAATTTGCTCTACCTCCCCCTCCCCCCCCCAACTAGCGCAGGGGGACGGGGAATGGGGGTTTGGGTCAGTTCATCACACCTGGTTTCTGCTGCTCCTTCCTCCTCAGGGGGAGGACTCCTCACACTCTTCCCCTGCTCCAGCGTGGGGTCCCTCCCACGGGAGACAGTCCTCCACAAACTTCTCCAACATGAGTCCTTCCCATGGGCTGCAGTTCTTCACAAACTGCTCCAGCATGGGTCCCATCCACGGGGCGCAGTCCTTCAGGAACAGCCTGCTCCAGCGTGGGTCCCCTGCGGGGTCACAAGTCCTGCCAGCAAACCTGCTTCAGCGTGGGCTCCTCTCTCCACGGGTCCACGGGCCCACAGGTCCTGCCAGGAGCCTGCTCCAGCGCGGGCCTCCCACAGGGTCACAGCGTCCTTCGGGCATCCGCCTGCTCCAGCGTGGGGTCTTCCACGGGCTGCAGGTGGATATCTGCTCCACCATTAACCTCCATGGGCTGCAGGGGGACAGCCTGCCTCACCATGGTCTTCCCCACGGGCTGCAGGGGAATCTCTGCTCCGGCGCCTGGAGCACCTCCTCCCCCTCCTTCTTCCCTGACCTTGGTGTCTGCAGAGTTGTTCCTCTCACATCGTCTCACTCCTCTCTCTCGCTGCAATTGCTACTGCACAGTAACTTTTTCCCTTTCTTAAATATGCTATCACAGAGGTGCTGCCACCATCACTGATGGGCTTGGCCTTGGCCAGCAGCGGGTCCGACTTGGAGCCGGCTAGCATTGACTTTATTGGACATAGGGGAAGCTTCTAGCAGCTTCTTACAGAAGCCACCCCTGTAGCCCCCCCGCTACAAAAACCTTGCCACGCAAACCCGATACAGTTGTAATTAGACATTTTTGTATTAATTTGTATTAATTTTTGTATTCATTTTTTCATGAATCCCAATTCAATCACCTTTTGTTAAAAAGCAGTAATTTACATAATTGTGCACCATAGTTCCCATTGTGAAACACCTTTGGAAAAACTGAATTACTAGAAAAACAAGTCTATTCTTCCTTTTGTCTGGCAACTAGACAAAATGGCTTTGTACTTGAGGTTTTGTTTGTCTGCTGAAGATACAGCATACTTTATTTGCAGTTGTGTCCTCATACTGAAGGCATGGCTAAAGATCAAGGCTGTAGTGCTGACCAGGGTGAAACCTTTAAATTCTGAGGAGAATCTGGTGCACTTAAAACGTTATAAGTATCTGTTTGTTTTGAGTTTATTTTTGTAAGAGAAAGTTAGTTCCTTTTAGTGAGATAAACATGGGATATGTAATCTTCCAGTATATGATGCCAGGAGGCTGATGTATTTAAGATCTTTCTTTGCTCCACCCTGCACTGTAAAATACCTGAAATTGATGTAAGGCCTAATAATCATCTACGCCAAAATTACGGTAGAGAAGGAAAGACTGAGGGAAGGCTTGATCTTTCAAGAATGTTAACAATTACATGAATGAGGAAGGGGTGAATTGTTTTTCATGTACATTTTGGATAAAGCTAGAAAGATTTATAAAGATTTCAGGAATTTTATCACAAAAAAATGTTATTAACTGCTTGGTTCTAAGAGGCTGAAGAGAACAGGAGTTTAGCAGAAGGAACTCAATCCTAAAAGTCACATCACAGTAAAGTAGATTTAGGAAAGAAGGACAGATGAGTTCAGAATATATTATTTGCCTTCTGTTAGTTTTGTTTTAGTTTGGGGGCTTTTTTAGAGTTAGAGATACCAGGGCATGATATTATTTTAAAGGTACATACTCCAGTGGGAAAGAAAATCTAAGGAAGAAGATCAGAAGGAGGAAGAGCAGCATTGAGAAATTTTTGGGAGAAACCAGAAAAACAAAGCAGCATGATGTTACACTGATGGGAAAAGGGAGAAAAACATGAGAAATCTGATCAGTTAGTTTGTCTGAGAATGTCAGAAACACCTATTTCCTAGAAGAAGAAAAAGTGTAGAAGACGACAAATTTTAAGAGAAATCAGAGAAGGCAAGTAGTGATTTATGCAAGTCACCAAAGCTGCGTAAGACTTGAAGCTATGGCTGGGTATTTGGGGTACTCTGGTATTCATTTATTACAACGTAATAACAAGAAATGTATCTTGCTGACCTATGTTGTATGATAACATTCACAGCCTGAATCATTTGCCTAGAGATTGTTACCTACATACGTATCTCAAAACAGTCTGATCCCTAGCTGAGGGACACAGATGATATGACATCATAAACATAAAAGGACCCCAAACCTCAAAAATTTTGAATTATAGAAGGAGGCAGCTAATAAAGGAGGAGAAGCGTAATCAGACAATTAGTTGAACTCATATTGTTTTAATAAGGTACCACGGCACCTGTTAGTAATTGCACTTACACTGATAAAGAGTCAGTAATTGTTAAAATGTAATATAAAATGAGTTCACTGAAGTAATTTCTGAAGAATTACTTTGAATTACAACAGATTAGAATCATGTACATATTCAGTTTCTATGTATCAGCTGAGGTGTGGTAAAATATTAAAGATAACATGATTATAAATGGTGGTCTAATTTATGCCACAAGGGTTTTGTTGTTGCGCTGTGTTTTGCAGACTGGTAAAGAAAACAGTTCCTGTTTTGGCTCCAGTATAGAATGCCAAATCCAGTATGACTGCCAAATTGTGATGCACTTAAGCCTACTTAGCTTATACCATATGAAGTCTTAGTGAAGTCAAGGTGACTCTTCATGAGATAAAGTACTGCTAGTGATGAGTAAGGTCATCACAGTTAACTGCTTATCTACATGTCACTTTTTAAAAATAATTCACTTATTATTAGAAAGTAACAAGATCACATCAACCTCAACAAATCTGACATTTGTGCTGAAGAAAATGACAGTAACTGGATACCAACTTTTGCTGCAAAGAAGATACTACTTTAATATTTGTTCCATTTTATACAGATATAACAAATTGAAACAGTTGATTTTACTGAGAGCAACTAAAACAGAAATGGAAAAATAACATTAGCATAACAAGAATATTCTTCAGTCCAATAAAAATCATAAATAGCAGGAAAAGGAGAAGAAAGACCAAAGTGCTAAATAAAGTGATAAATGAACCATATACAAGAAAAGAAACACGTATAAGAAAATACCTTGTTGACAGAGCAGGATTAAATGTCTTAATTAAAATGTACTGGAGTTATTAATTCAAACAGCTTACATTTTACCTAGCAATTGGAAACCCGGCAGGATTTATAAAGTACAATTTTCTATTAAAAGCAGTCTGTGGAAGCATCAGGAAAAAATGCAGAGAATGCACATTTCAGATCCGCATAATGACATCCACCACATCCCTGTAGGGGTACTAGAAAGAGATGTTTAAGTTGTGTACCAATCTCATTTTGCTGATAACACTTTTCATCAGAAAAGATGAAACAAATGTGACTTTCAAAATTTAATCATGAAGGACAAGGACACTGGATAACAGCAACCACTTTAAATGTCTCAGGAACTTGCACTGTAAATGTGCATGTTATCAACTTGAAGGCAGACCAACATACTTCAAGGCAAACTGCCCAGATTATTTTACCTCTTGAAGTAGGAAGGACACATAGTACTTTAAATGTATTATACAGGTTACAAAAGAGAGGCATATTCTCAGCATCACATAAATATGAAACAGCCTGAGGTGAAAAAGAGCTGTAACCAGAGGCCATTAGACCGCTTTTAGCTGGATAAATAACTCTCAACAGCACAGCAAAGATGCAGCGTTTCACCAAAGGCACAATGCTGCATTTGTAATATGCCTGAAAGAAACATCTAGTAGACAGAATGATGATATGATGGCAACTAATACTGGACACAAGAAATTACTTTTAAAATACTTCTAAATTACAGAATACGGTTTTGCAATTGAAAGATACAAGTGGATTTGCAAGAATGCTGGCTAAAGTCAGAGAATAATTATAAAGGTCTTACTAGGAAAAACAAAAATTATTCAGTGAGTCAGAAAACCTGACTGTAAAAATGACACTGATATGAAGAATAACAATATGTCTTAATACCCTGCTGAAATACATGTTATAATGCACCGATTTATAGGAAGGGCCAAAAAAAGCATCTGCCTTTCTAGACTTGTAGCTAAATGGAAAAAGAAAAAAGACTTACAACTGATTGCTCTATTCTATCGGGAAAAAATCCCTGACTAGAAAATTTTATTGAAGTAATGATACTGGCAGTTGGATTATATTCAGCAAAATAAATCAGAGTAAAGCATGGTCAAATATGTATGTAAGAAAAAAATATTTCCTCGTTAGGCACACACTTTCTGTTACACAGCTATGAAGTCAGAGATGGCTGTAAAAGGGGTCATAGGCAAAGTGTACGTACATTAAATTCATGTACATCCATCTCACTATCGGCATGGTTTTCTCTCATGTTTTCCTTACTTAGGCCAGTTCTTATAGACATTTATTCATCTGCTTGGTCAATATGAATAGTTCTTCCCACATGAAGTGAATTATTCATATATGTACGTAATTAAGGACTATAACAGTATCTTCCTGAAATGGAAGGCATTTATCCCGTCATTGAGACTGTAAAGTATACAGTTAGATCTGGATCCAAGAACTGATCTACATTTTCACCTAATTCTCCATCTGATCTTTGACAGAACCAGTTTTGATGTTTGGTTTATACTTAATTCATACTTAAACATTGTTATTTCTTTACATTTCATGATATCATTATACTGGTCAGGATAAAATATATCCTAAAAGACGAATTTGACAGATTCAGGGTTTTTTTCCCTCCTTCCCTCCCTCCCACTATGTTTCTCAATAGAAAACCTGTATCCATGACACTTCAGGACTAATACTGTAAACTTGACAGGTTCAGATAAAACTTTCTGATTGCTTTTCTCAAACTTAACCATTTTTGTCTTCATCCTCACTACTAGTGAAAATATTGAATACCCTGAACAAAACCATCACACTATTCAAAATTAAATGTTGAAATGATGGGCAGAATGTATAAACAACATTAAACGACTTACATGGATATGTCTCATTGATTTTCAATATGAAAGTACTAATCCCAGTATATACCTTTAATTCTCTAGGAATATCAGACCACATTCTCGATGGAAACTCAGAAATCTTATGAAGATAGAAAACTTGGTCTCTGTAATGCATAACTAGAAACCAGCCATTTTACTTCAATGAATTGAGCTTTTATCTGTAACATTGCAGTATTTTTATTTCCCAGAGTAGCTTATATAGAGAGTTATAAAAGAATTGCCATTGAACAGAGATTCTCTCCTCATTTTTCCATCTCTGACAGAGGCCAGAACAGACAGAAGTGTTTAGGAAAAGAATAACAGAAACAGGACAAGTACAAAGATATGTTTTACCTAGTGTGTCCTCTTGGCTTTTAGCAGTCAGCACTTTACCTGGACTATCATTATGCATTTTGCAAAGAATTCTTGTTTTAAAACTCCCACTGTGTAATTTCAGTGGATGCTCCCCTAGCACATTATAAAAACTAGTGAATACTTGCTTTGCTCACTCCATACTGTTAATGAGTCTGTATCTTCTCTCCCTCAGTTTGCCTGTTTCTCAAAACTGCTAGTCAATTAGGCTTTTTAATGTGAGAACTTTCTTTTCACTTGGAAACCACTGTGTATCTCTGATCATCCTTGTCTCTCTTCTTAATAGCATTTCTAATTCTACCATGTCTTGTTTGAAACAGAGCGAATGAAATTGCAAGGAGCTAAAGGTGCCATGTGTAAGAGCATGAGGATGTTTTCTGCATTCATTTCTAAATGATTCCTAGCACTTTTTAAAGCATTTTGGAAGACTGATCTGATTTTCAAGAAATTATTGTCTTAATTTCTTCAAGTTAAATGTTCTTACTTATAATGGGGAGCTTTTAAACTAGTATTTGTAAAAGTATACAGTTATGTTTTACCTTAACTCTAGCTTACCAATACTTTGTACTTACTGTTTTATATACTTTCCTTTGGGACTCTTAATTATGACAAGAATGTCACTTGCAAATGCTAAGAGATGAATAAGAAAAATACTTAGTTAATTTTTAATGTAGTGTCTCCAAAATTCTAGTAATTTTTTTAGCTGCGGATTTTATTATTTTTCAGTCTTTTCAATTTCAGCTTGTCTTCTGTAGTCAAAAAGTGTAGCTCAGTTTTGCCTTCTACTCACAGCAACCTTTCATAACTACCGCTTCCAGAGAGACAAAGTCATCCGTAAATTCTGTAATTCAGATTAACTTGCTGCAGAAGTTTGTAAAGTAGTATGGAGGTAAACATTTATGCAGAGATCACGTGATAATCCTTCTATCCCAGATATCTGAGATTGTTCAGCCTGGAGAAGAGGCAGCTCAGGGGGAGTCTTGTCAATGTGTATAAATACCTGGTGGGAGGAGTAAAGAAGATGAAGCCAGACTCTTCTCAGTGGTACCCGGTGGCATGACAAGAGGCAATGGGTACAAATTGGAAGACAGGAAATTCTGACAGAAAATACTGTGAGGGTAGTTGAACACCGGAACAGACTGCACAGAGAAGTTGTGGAGTCTCTATCCTTCGAGTTATTCAAAACCTAACTGGACACAATCCTGAGCAACCTGCTCTAGCTGATCCTGTTTTAAGCAGGGTGTTTCGCCAGATGACCTCCAGAGGTGCCTTCCAACCTCAGCAAATCTGTGATTCTGTGATTCACTTACTCAAGGGTGAGAAGACTTATGAGATCCACAAAAAATGCTAGACTACAGAATTGCAAATGGTAGTAAGTGCACTAAAGAAAGCAAAGCTTATGCTACCTTTTGGATCTATGCCCAGGAGTAACAGAAGTCTAACCTGCACCCCTAAATATGCTTCTCAGGCAGAAATGTATCTATCTGCTAGCATATCAATGGCATTAGCAAAGAGAATACAGTTTGAAAAATACTAAAATATCAGTCTGAAATTGATATAGAATGGTGCCACACCAAAACCATTATTTCTGTGCTGTCATTCGACTTTAAATGTAAAAAAAGCAATGCTGTACTAAAATTATAACTGATTTCCTTTTCACTCACCTGTAGGAAAAGAATCTCAAGGTAAAAATACATAGTTCTGCAGAAAGCTGGAAGAGATAATCTGTTTGAAGTAAAAAAAAAGTTATAAGCACATGCAATGGACTCCTAAAATAAAAAGTTCAAAGCAGATGGAAATCTAAATAGCTGAAGAAAGGCTAATGATGCATAAATGCCATATTCGACACCTCAGGTGGCCCATCTGAGTCATAGAGTTTTCCTGCTCATACTGTATTTTCCTGCTCATTACTGACTGTAATAGTAATGGAAAATTTAATTAAGAACTGTTAGATCATGTCTATCTTTCATGTATAACCTGCTGGAATTTTAATTCTCCTTTTAACAAGGGAGGGATCTACTAGAAGGCTCATAACTGGGTAGTGTACCTGAGGTTTCAACTCTTCCTCCTGCGTTGAAGATCTTCATTATAGCACTTACATCCTCATACGATTTATGGGAGTTACCTTTCTTTGAATTCCTTTGACAGGAACCCTAAACCAGTGCTTTCCAGTGTAATTTCCTTGAGGTCACTGCAAAAAAGACCACAAATGCATAAATAGGCCATTAGTTGTCCCTTAAAAAGAAAAAAAAAAAAATCAGTATTTAAATATCAACACATTATAAAAATGCTTAAAAAGTAGAAATCAGAAGACACATGGAAGTGCTATTCTGGAATAACAATATCTGGTTTTGCTTATTATTTCCTGTAAAGATTGTCAAGATAATACCTTATTTTATACAATAATCCCAAATTATGATTAGATGCTGTGTACACAGAACAACAGACAGACTTTTGTCCTAGACTTCACAGTCATACAAGAGAGATTTTGTTTCTGTTTTAAAGAGCAATTAAGTGGCTTGCAATTGTAGAACGTTTTGATCATGCACAAATTGGATTCAGTTTTCTGAATCTCTGTTCTGTTCTTGATACACTCTTGTTTCTCTCTGAACTTTTGCCCAGGACACCTGGAGGAGCAATGAATATTTATAGTTTAGCAAATAAAGAGGAAAAAAAAAATCTTTTAGGTTTTTAAACGCAAACTTTATGACAGTTTTCTGATAGAGCATCATAACAACAATAATGCTTCTAATTTAAATAAGAATTTCAGAGAACTATTAATATTAGGAAAATATTCTTAATTAAGAAGTGCATTCTTAATACGATAGGTACTATAATTAGCTATCAGTAGAAAACCCAAGAATTTTTTATATAATGGTGTGCATAAAAAGATGAAATTGTGTATTTTGTCTTTTTCATGGACCAACAATGAAAATTAAAATAAACTTCATAAATAAAAATTAAAAAAAGTTTGGCTGAAACACCTTGGCAACTGCAAGCAGAATGATGATGAATTATGTCTCTAGAATGTAAGTGGTGCAATTATAAGACTCTCAGAATTATCTTAAAATGACACATATGTTTGTTCTACTACATAGGGAAAAAAATAAAAAGGAAATGCATTCAGCTAACAGAGTTATCCCATATTGAATTCTTTTTCCTTTTAAAAGACAATTGAAAATAAGGACAGTCATCCCTCTGGGCAGTTTGAAAACACTGTGGCATCTGAAATAAGTTAGTGAACATCACTAGAGAAATGATAGGAAATAAAACGTGCAGATTTTTGGTAATAAAATGACACACTGGGTTGCTATCGAAATCAAAGATCAGTCAAAGTAATAGTCTTGTCAGAATTATGACTGGAATTGGACAAGGACTACTGAAGATAACAACAGACTTGGATTAAAGGTGAAAAAAATGCAGGTCTAGAGGGACTTTGTTTATGCAATCAATTTAAAACAATTCAGTAATAGAAGTATTACATTAGAGGATACTAAAAAAATAACATTTATCCTCTTTGTCCTTGAAAACAACAAAAAATGATTTGAACAGGACATATAAAGTATGTGGGCATATAGAAAACATTGGAATTAGTAGTGGAAGTTATTGTATTACCAATTTACCTAGTCTTTAAGTGTTAACTAGTACATATGAAGGTATGGGATAAAGGAAAGAAAACAACAGAACACAATAACCAGACATAGAGCTTTGCTTTATCAGGAAATGTAACAGGAGATTTGATTTAACAGGAGATTTGCTTTCTTAGGAAACAATAAGCAACAATTTTAAGGCTAGAATCAGAAAGTTTGATTGTGATCATGGTAAATTAGGAGTAACTTCATCAGACTATGTATCAACTAAATATTTTCAATTTATTTTTTTTTTAGAAGAGAGATGTCATTTCCAAGAAAAAAATGACATGTGGGAATAAAAGCCTGATATGATGGAAAGTTCCTCCTTTACTTGCCAAAATCTGAGAACTGACAGCTCTTCATATTAACAGTAACAGAAATCCCCAATCCCCTACACATTAGAGAAATCTGTGTTGCGCTAGTATAATGAAGTTAGCTAACAATTTTTTTTATTTGTGTATCTGAGAAAAAAAATCTGATCGAGTATAATATTTTACTTTAAATACTTGATTTTTGTCAGGAGAAATAATGTTTTGGAATTTAACTGTGAATTAACTAAAAAGTAGGTGCTGGCATAAATGTTGCTTGGTGTTGCCATGCAAATAATGATACAAATCCTACATCTATATCCCACATGATGTCACAAATCCATTTAGGCTTATAATCTAATTAGATATATCCATCTATTTTTCCACTTTCTACCACCTTCATCACCAAACTGGAACCCATACATTCCTGATGGCAACCACGCAACCAAGACCTGTGTGTTGGATAGATCTGTTTGTAATGCAGAGGCCACAAATGACTTCTCATGTAACGTGATGTTGCCATACATTATTTCTTTTCTCCCTTCTTGTGACCTACAGCAAGAGGAAAGGATGAAAGAGGAAGGAAGAAAAAAAACCCAGAACCAAACTGTCTCTACACAATTTGCAGAGATACTGGAAGAAATGAGGTCATATGCAACATTACAGAAGCTGTACACAATTAACATCAGCTTTTCTGTCCTTGCACATTTTCTTGAACATCTCTACTCAGCTACATCCAGAGATGAGGTGGGTATTTTGTATTTCATATGCTGACACTATCAGGAAGCAAAAATCCTTCTCAGAGTTTGTATTTCACAAAGTTGTTTTGCAAATTCAAATTGAATATTGGTTGCATAATGGAGAATTTGTGTATTATGGCTTTAGTATTGACTACTATTTGACAGTTGCAAAGGTAGTAACAGTGTGATTCCACTTGCAAGAATTCTTTCTTAAGGGATTACTGAAACCTTACTGAATTTGGGCTTTTCAGAAGAGAACGTGGCTTTTCAACAGAACAGGTCTAAAGTCCTAGGTTTCAGTTAATTTGTTTTCCTGTATGAACTGCAACCTTTATAGTTGCACAGCACTACCTGAAAAAGGATTAATACCCTCAACAGGAGCTCGTCACAAAATCCCCTGGAACTCCAAAACAAAAGAACAGCTTGGCTTCCATTTGACAACTGCAGTTTAATGGAAGGATAGAAGCAGGTATTTTTGGTGATTGCCAATATAGTGTATACAGTTGTGTACAGCACTATGGTGTTACACATATATGTCCCTAACTGAGGTCAAGTGGTGTCTACTTTTCATTAGAAATGTTTTGTAAGAACCCCTAGAGTGTAAGTTCTACATGCTCTTTCTACCTTTATTAGAATCCTTCTTGGGTTTGTGTCCGTCCCTTTCTAGCCTGGTTAGCCTGTCTTCATCGACTACATTTTTGTGCAATACTCTGCCCTATGTGGTCTGAGTTTGCAAGGTTTTGGCCAAGGCTGTGTCACCTCGTTACCGATTTGAGATTTCTTCAGTTTCAAACTGGTTGCAAGATAACTGATTCTGTTGTAGCTCTGAAACAGGGTCAGATTGTGCACCAAGTCTGACATATTCTGTATGCATCAGATGTGCAGAATATGTGCAGATCAGCCCCTTCTCACGGAGATAAATGAGTCCTGTATGTTTGCTCTGTGTTACTCTTGAAAAGTCCTTTGCATCAAAATCACCTCTTACACAAAACTTAACTATGATACGATCCTAAAGATCTGGATCCTACTTTTTTCTATTTTACGCTAGACAATCAAGCTGCAGCCCACCTATCTTTTTGACAGGCAGCTCCTGTCAAATCACCTGCAAAAACAAGAGAGTTCATTAAAAAGAACACATTTTTCACAAGGATGTCTTTACCCCCAGTGAAAGCACAAAACAAAGACTGCAGAATAAAAGGACATATGAAAAGAAAATCTTCAGGAATAGGCTCAGACAAGTGAGAAACACAAGGGAGAAGTACAACAAAAGGAGTTCACCTAGTAAACATATCAAAAACAGATAGTAAAATTACTCAAGACAGTTCTTCAAGCACAAATGAGATGGCAGAGTTAATGAGAGGAAAAGCAAAAAAAAGCACTAAAACTAGCTCTCATACATCTTGCATATGTGGCAATAATACAGAAATTACTAGAAAATTGTTTGCAGTATCCATTTGTTTTGAGAATGTAAACCAGATTTTACTTCAAAAGCAATTTCATAATAATGACTTTTCACATGGAGGAGATAAAGTAAAATTAGACAGGAAATTCAATACTGAAAATATTTCTTTGGTTCTATTCCAGCTTGCTGCTTTGCTTCCTGGATGTCTGCTTTTCTTTTTTAATTCTTTTTATTTTTTCTCTGTAGCAGATCTTTACCCTATTTGGCTTACATTTTAAGACCAAAGTTACTGTACCTTTTATTCCATCATTGATATTTGCAAGCCAGCAGGTGCTAATGGTGCAGAAAAGTGCATATGAGCTTGAGAGATCATTGTTGAATCACAGCTTGGAGCCACAGATAATATGGATATATACACTCTAGTTTTACTAAAACAGACTTTGAACTGTCATAGGTTTGCATATCAGTTGGTCAAATATTTCATTTCAAGGAAATTATTTTTTTGTGTATGTGTACCAAAAGAAAATATGATGTTAATCCAGTGAAACTTGGGCCCCATGCTGCTTCAAATAAGATTAAAGGGATTGCCTACCAGGGTGAAGTTCTATTAAGTTTATAAATATTCATTGCTATATTGAAAAGTTTAAAGCAGACTGAATTTCAGTTAATTGCTCACAGAAAGTAATCTTTTTATTTAAAAGAATACTGTTAATTAGATTTTCAAGGAAAAAAGACTGGGAACCCAAGATTTTTGTACAAAGAGAGGGCTTCAGGCAGCTGAGTTTTATGAAACACAGAAGTGATCAGATCAATTATGAGGGTTAAATTAGTTACTAGTTTGGTATGAAGATATTTTGCAGTTACAAGATAGTATCAGTATGTTTTTAAAGGATTCATTGCAGATGAATGTTCTCAACCAATCAGAAGTTCCTGAGTATCGGTTTAAAAGCTACAGAATCCCTGGCCATATCAGACAAAAGTAAATTAGTTAAAAGACTGAGCTACATCATGCAAAAACACTGACTAGAGGTGTCAGAGTAGCAGAATCATCTGTATTAGAGGGGCTACAATAAAAACCAAATAAAACCAAATAAAACAAAAATCCCCACACCTCCTCCCTCCAACAAACCTTGCTCCCCAGTATCAGTAGACAGCACAGCTCATACCAGTACTGTAATGAAGAGAGTGGCCACAATGTGTTGTCACTACCCAAAGAATCACTTGTTAATAAATGTGTAAATAATGTTAACAAAGGAGCATTTTCCTTATAATGCATTGCAAAGTGCACTGCTTAATCTGTATTTCCAGCAAAAGCATTAACAAGGCATACTGTTGGAATTCAGTAAGACACGGGAAAATATCAGTGGTAATGAAAAATACTGATTTAGTTTCTTTGCCAAGAATTGCATATATTCAGGGAGCTCAAGGTTAGAAGCTACTATTTGTCTCATTTTCTGTTTATCACAGGCTGAAATAATCTAACAGTTGTCCATACATAAAAGAAAAAAAAAGCTGTGTTTGACTAGGGACTTGTCTACATGGGGAAATAAATGTGGAATGAGCTAGAATGTGAAATAATAGGCCACCAACTCCTCTCATTAACTCTCCAGAAGAGCACTCCTACTCTGCTGTAAGAGTGCTGCTGTGAAATGGATTTTATTATACCTTGGAACTGTATTAAGATACAATGCATTAAAGTTTTCTTTAGTAGGATGTTTTCTTTGCCAAACAGGAGGTTATAGAGAGAGCCACTGTAAGAGTGGCAACAGTAAAATAAATAAATTCCTTCTCCTCATTAACTTCCACATGTAGACAGTTTCAAAATAACATGTAGTTACAATCTGTCACCCAGGCTGTGCTGGTAGAAAGAGAATCCACTTTGATTATTTACACCAAAGGTTAATCATCCTTTTAATAAGGATGCTTCTTTTCACACTTAGAATATATAAAAACCTTGGCTTTCAGTCTTTAGTTCTTAACTATTCAATTAAGGAGCCCTTTAGTAGTCTATTATGAAAATACACCCTGATCTGAATGAAAAGAATTATTAAAGTAAGTGGAGAAAGCTCTCATTAACTTCAGAGGATTTGAAACTGCTTCAGAAAATCCTAAAAAGTTTTATGATTTTTTTTCATTCCTTCTTGAAGTTTGTTTTCCAGTCTGCTGAATAATGTATCTGTTTTGTTCAACATTGCAGGAAAAGGCACAAAATAAAACTGATTGGCTCTGAGGGTCAATGCATAACCTCTATACTATTGATGCTTACAGGGTTTAAACTCTTAAATGTAAGCAATCAGTCATGCAGAAGTGCTCATTCGCTTCCTGGGCTGATCTCTTCTAGGTTGTTATTAAAGTAGGAGTGAGCCCAGGAGATGAATCTGTAGTTACATGGATCCAGTTGTTTCAATATTTCTCATAGCTAGTATAGTTCTAGGTTGTAAGTGGGACAGATGTCTGCCCCGATACCAAGTAAAGGCAAATCGTTGCATTAAAGATTGTTCTGCTTGGGTATCTATTATATTGGAAACGAGTTTTGCATGCTTCTGAAAGCATAGTTTCCTAAATTAAGTTACCTGTGAGTTTGACTTTGGAAGAAACAAAAATAATAAAGACTAATGTCAATCCTCCAGAATTACTATATGAAAATATCATATAATTTCAGTCATTAATATTCCTCTAACAATTACATAACTACCTAAATTGCAATGAGATATGCCACTGTTCTTAGAACTTTGGTTTAGAAGAGCAGCAATAAAACAAAGCACTGATTTTAAAAGTTTCTCAGCCAAAAATACAAACTCTAAATCAGAAAGGTGAAAGAAAAAAACGGTCTATACTTTGTTGTGATAGCTATGCTTGTAAAAACAGAGTCCACATGCATATTGCCAGCTTTTCCTTTTAAAATGCAAAAAGCCATTTCCTTTCCAATATAAAATATGTAGAAAAAATCTCTTAAGATGCTGCCATCTTAGTCCTTTTTCAGTCTTGCCTATGTCTAGAGAATAAAATAAAATGTGGTGATCCTACTGTCCTAAAATAAACTATTATATGACTGACAAAGATAACTTTATGGTTTGACCTATGCCACATAAAACGTTTAAAAAAAAATGTAATTGTTGATCTTAAGTTAAAGAAAAATGCCTACCTAATGATTTCTAGCTCTGTATAGGTAGCAGAGCAAATCATGATGCAAATCAGACAGTAATACATCTCATGGAAATCTCTGTGCAAGTATATTCACACTTCTGTAGAGGACAAGAAAAAAGATATTTCTGTGTGTATCTATATTAGTTTAATCAGTTTTCTTCTGGTGAATCTAAGTGTCATTATTCACAAACATAACTGCAAAAATAAAATTATTTCAATTTTTGTGGAAGAATTTGATTTCATTCCATCTTGGAATGAAATCTAAAAATTTCAACTTCTTCCTTTGAAAGGGAGGTTGCCAGGGATTATGCAAATCTTAAGGCCTCCAAGCGCACTTCAAGTGTGCTAGTTTTATGCTGGCACGTAATCCTGCAGGCTCCAAAGCCTGTTCACTAAGATATCTATGAAATGCTTGTGATATTTGCAAACACTGATCAAAATAAAATTTGTCAGACTTTTTTTAAAGAAATCATTAATTAAAAAATGAGAGTTTTAGTTTATACTCACTTTTTTCTACAGCTGGTTCTTTTTTCCATAACCATTGATGGTGTTTCAAAAGAGGCCCTTTCAGCATTTTTTTTTCTTGGATATACAGTGCCTTAACAAGTGGACATTCATCAGGAAAACTTTAGACAGCCACATTTTATAGCAGTATTTCAGACAGTTTTAATTTCTTACTTCTCAATCTATTTAGCACACTGGTTTGGTGCAAATATCACACTGACAAAGTCAATACCAAATAATAAAGTAAGATTCCTTTTTCACAGAAATAATCAGTTTTTCCAGCATAATTTGGGATTTCAAACTCATTGCAACCCAGACTAAGAATTCATACACTTGTAATCATAAACCTTTTTGCCCTAACCTTCTTACATCTAAAAATCAACTTTTACAAAGCTCAGCTATTTATATGGTAATATAGTCATACGGGACACAAACCCCAAACTCCTTTTACTTAATCTATATAATTACATATCGTTTAAAAAAATTAGTTTGCAGTCTATAATCAGCTTGAAGTTTATTGCTCCTGATCTAGATCGAGAGAAGGGCTTATGTGTCCAAAAGATTATCTTTTTTCCCACTGATATATAATTGGGTTCATAATAGTTCTCTTTCATGACAAACCTCTGAAAAAATGGAACTATTTGCTAATAAAACAATGTATTCTTATTTCTTTTCAAGTGGGGTCAAAAGAGAAGGACAGGGATGTTCTTTAAAACTAGCACTGATGATAGAAATCTTTCTCTGCCAAGGAACAATCATGCTGCCCACTTACTACGGATGTGTGAAGAACCTTTAACTGCACAGATTCATTAAGTCTTTTATAAGCAATAAAAATTGCACATAAATGCTTTTAGGTTGTGTGAAATTTTAAAGTTATTGTTTAGGAAGACTGAGCATATTTAGGTATATATAGCAGTCCTTAACTTAAGAAAAAGTCATTCTTCATGACCTTTCAGCAAATTTTCCACAAACTGACCAAATGTGTCCTTTCATCTTTTTCTGATGAAATACTGCAGAATTATCTCAAAACCATTTGTATTAGAGTACTTACTCCTGCCTTAGTTTAGGTTGTGTGACATTTCTGCCTCATATATAAAATGGAAAAAACTGGCAAACTGATCTTGAACTTGTATGTGCTCCAATCACTAATCTTAGAGTTGGAAGCAAAAATCAATGTTTTGCTGGCTCTTTTGAATTAACACAACACTTTTTATTCAAAGTGGATTGCTATTCCCTTGGCAGAAAGAAAAAACACATACCTGGACAGATACTGACAAAGCAACAGAATATTTTTTGGGCCAAATTTCTGACATTAATTTCCTTCAGACCTTAACAATGAGAAATAATCTGCACACCACAATGAAGCTAAATGTACTGCCAAATTCTTTTTACTTAAAGGTTACAGCAACTGAATATAATTTTCTCTGGAAGGAGAAATTGGGTAGAATTAGTATAGGCTGTGAAGTGACATCTGAAGTAAGAGTTAACTGCAGCACGTTCACTCTGCGTCTTTTAGTTAAGGACACTGCATAAGAGAAAAAACACCATCTGTTTGCAGCCAGAAACAATTTCTGACTTTAGGTGTCCAGAAAACTGAAAAAGTAGCAGAACTTATCCCTAAGGAGTATAATGTGTCCGAAACAAAGTAGGAAGCATGGACTTATTTTGCTGAAATACTAAGTACTGAGAACTTCTTTTCAAGTCATTGAGAGATGTAGCTCTCAGAATCCCTGAAAATCAGATTGACCAAAGAATTAATTAAAATTACGCTAGAATAGTATATATAAAGTCACACTCTTATTTTATCCTGACACTTTTGTGTATTACTTGGCAGCAGTCAATAAGCCACTTTGTACTCAAATCATTATTTAGAATTTTTATTAGTACAGTGGCAAGGGACCATATTAATAATCTGTAAAAGTCAATATAAAAAAGTCTGGTCTAGGAGATAAACACTGAAACATTGTTCATTACAGATAGAGAGGAACTGACCTAACATCCTCATTTGAAAAGGCAAGGAAAAATCTAAAGTTAAATTCAAAAAGAAAAAATAAAGAAGGTAATCTATTTTCCAATATGTAATTCTTTTCTTATTCTTTCATTTCCTTTAGTTTTTAAAATGTGCACAACTGTGTTGAACATGATCATCTAAACAATACAGAACATCTGTTATTAAAAAAAAAGTATTTAAACTGAAATAAAGTATGAAACAAAACCTTCTTTTATCATCTGATGTCTGAGCAAAATAACTTTGCAACATTAATTTTACTTTTCCATATTTACTATTCAAAAAATTCAGGGATGGATATTTAATAATCTGCTAAAACTACCTCCAGCAAGGTGTTGAACTTGACGTGAAATTTCTTTCTTGGGAAAATTGGGAAATGAAGCAATTGAGTTATATTTTGGATAAAAAACCAGAATTACATAGAACGTCTTTTTCCCACCTCGACTATAACAACTTAGAAATAAAGTTTAAAAAAAAAAAACCAACAGAGAATATGAGAAGAAAATTTGTAGTTGCAGATCCTGATAGCTCATGATACCCAACAGGAAACAGCAGCAATATCTTTTTAGAAGTGAGTTGAAATTGATACATTTTATAAAACATCCAGTATCAGCCAACCATCATCTTTTTGACTAGCTCTCCTTTAGGGTATCTTGAAAGATTTGCTTCTGCATAAAGGAATTTGATGTGTAATAAATGCAAAAAACCCTGAGGTCAGACAATAATACTACATCAGAATAGAACCGGAAATAAATATTTTAAAGAGGAAGATTGGAGTTTATCAAATTAAAATAGGACACATATTTAACAGTGCTACCCTAAGTATGTACAGTGAGTACAATTTTGAAGGTGTTTTCCATGAATTAGGAAGCAAAATTTTGCTTTCTTTAAAGTCTCAAATGTTTCTAAAAATTTTACTTAGATTATCAAAGCACTGTATGATGTTCAGGCACTACATTGTATACTATATTCCTCCATCATATCATATTTAGCATTGTAAAATAATGATAGAGGGAGAAAAGAGCATCTATTGAACAGCATTTATAACTGAACATGGTTCCTTATAATCGTCAGTAAAAAAACCCCACTTATTATAGATGTTAAAGAAAATACGAGGGAAATATATTATGCATAAAGCAACGTAAGGACATATAAGAACAACAAATTCACTGTCTGGAGAACTACTGATGAACTTAATTTTTCTAATTGGGAAATTCATGAATTCAAGAGATAGTTCCTATTTTTTTTTAAACATGTGAAAATGAATAATCTGATATTTTGAAAATAATTAGAACTCTTTTTTTCAAAATAACTTTATCATAAATTCTTAGGAACCTTACATAGTAAGAGGAAAGAAGAAAACACAACTTAAAATGTCAAAGCAAAATGGTTTTGATGGACCAAAATCATGTTTATTCATTCCTATCATGGCATTTTGATGATTTGACATTTTCACACCACATTTTTAGATCAGGACTGTGGATTTTTAAAAACTTCTTTAACAATTGTTTAGATTTTATCTCACAGAAACTTAAGGACCACCACCATCTCCTTAGGTCTTGAAACAGAAGATAACCCTTGTTCTTGTGATGGCACTATAGAAACTGGATTGACATTTAAAAAAAAAATAAATGTGGTGAGTATACTCCTTCAAACTAAAGCCAAAGCATACACTCAACTTTGGTGTCATATCTGTGTGGAATGTTTTCTAGGCCTTACAGTTCAATAGTGAAATTTTTTTTTTTACATTCTTGTTTTAAACTGTGATGTTAACGAATTTGTAATTTTCTCTTTTGAGTGAGGAGAATGGGACTCAGAGATAATAACCCTGGATTTCCTAACAGAAAATAATGAAAAATATTACTATAACTTACAGTTAAAAAAGTAAAGTAAGCACTTCTGAACTTTTTTCCCAGTAACATGATTCATGCAGGGTTTAAGATATTATGCTGTGGTATAAAGTGTAACTTTATAGCCTGGACAGATTTCTACAATATAATGATGCCTTCCTCATTTAGAAGAAATACAGCTTTCCAAAAATCAAGCTACGTCTATTGTATCAAACCACAAATAATGCTCAAATCACCATGATTTCTGGCTTAGTGACAACAAACATTTTATTCCAGCCCCCAGAATGAATTTTCACTCCCTGCAGATCCTCTTCTTTTGTCAGTACTGCCACTGAGGCAAAGAAGATGATCTTTATTCAGCTGAGACCTGTGTGCCCCCTCTAAAGTACTAGTTGCAGTATTTACTTGTAACAAAATAGAGAAGGAGAAAATTCAAAGAAGATTCTATTCACGCAGTTACAAAAAAAAAAGGAAAAAAGGAAAAAAAGAACAAAAAGGCAAGCTTAAATCTCCTTTTCTACCTAGGAAAAAATAGATTGCTTATGAAGGAACCAGTCAAGAAAGCTTTTGTGTAGGCTTTTCTGAACAAAAAAAGCAGTTTTCAGGTCTATCTTTGCTAAACCTGATAGTAAAAATTTAATTATTCTATATTAGAAAGGCCAGATATTTTTCTCAAATGAACATAAAAACTGGGGTCAACTTTCTTCTCTTTATCAGTTTTGCTATCATTTACAGAAACACAGTGTTATGTGTCAGCAGATTACAGCATTCCCACCTGCTTAACACATCCTAGCATGGGTGGTATGAAAATTATCATGCTCAGTATGAATAACAGCAGAGAATGCAGACCAACAAAAATCTGTTCCGTGTTCTTAATATACCAAAATTCACTCTTGGAACAAGTAATTCTTAGGTAACTGTTCTGGCTTGACATAATCTATTAGCATAATGTTGGGATGCTATCGATAGATATATAGAGAGATAATAAGGTTTTGGGGCCAAGGTACTTTCTTTAGGCTTTCTGTACTGCAGTAAATTTCCTGAAGCTTTCCCAATTTTATCTCCACTAATGTCATGTATGCTATTAAATCAACAAAAATCAGAAAAGAAAAGAAAACAGGTAATGGATGGTTCTGCTTTAATTGCTGAAGTTCCTGGAATGGAGTAATTTTCAATTTCAGGTCTTTACAATGGGGCTTAGGGAGCCTGAAATAGATTGAAAGGATATTCTATCAATTGCTTTTACCTACTTTCTAAATGTTTTAATAATTTAGTTAATACTTTAATGGCATTTTATGAGACAAATGTATACATGTGCTTCAGTACAACATTTTAAATGATAAAGCAGGACTAAATTGCTCTGTAGAACTTTATGGTAATTGTTGCTAATTTTGAAAAATACTCAAGGAGTTCCCAGTGTTTCAAGTTAACTATGTGTGTAATTACGCTACTATGAACTCTGCCTTGTAACATAAATATTCATGCAATTACTCCAAGATATACAATATTATAGTTACTATGTGCACACACACTTACAAAGTTATAGCTATCAGTCTAATTATTTAATATTTCTGATAGCAGCTGAAAGCTATAAACATTCATTCTCAATTATGGTTGTTTACATAATGTGAGGATCTGGACTCAAGTAAGTAAAGTATTTTATATGTTGTTTTCAGGAGCTATGTTTTGTCTGAAGGGCTTTCAGTACTTAAAACTCTTTAGAGTATTCCTGTGCTAAATGCAGTACTGGCATTAAAAGGTCAGAAAGCAGGTGGATCTGTAAAATTGCATGAGTTCCCTCAAGTTGGCATTTTGTGGATGTACAAAATAAATAATGGTGGGGGAGGAAGGAAAGGAATATGTCAGGCAATGTATTCAAAGATTAAGATTAAGCAGCTTTTTCCCACCCTACTTTTCCTTTGTCCTCTATTAGATACTTTCATTTCATGTACTTTAAATAGTTTCTAAACATCAGATTTTTAAAAGTTATACTAAGCAACCATTTATCATTTAAAAAAAAATAACATACTGTATGGAAGCAGTGCTATCAATATTGCATTACCATAAATGTTTCCCTGATTATGTTACATTATATTATATTATTTTATATTATATTAGGGCAATTTCAAATATTTATTATATTTTACTGAGTGCCTTTAATTTTAATAGACATATTATTTATGGTTGCATAACATCTGCTGGTATTAAGTAATAAAACTAACTAGAATTCCTCCACAAAGAATGTATTTTTCATTTAACAAATTACCACCTACTGTTAGAATTCTATCAGCACTTAGAGTAAAACTTCTTAAAAAAGGATAATCACACAAAACCTACTTTACTCATTATTATCATCTATTCTAACATCACATACTGCTTTCAGTCAAAGTATGAACTTCTCTCCAATAACCATGTGTAATGATGAATGAACAGTATTTGAAATTGATGTGCCACTGATTGCACGCTAAACTTAAGTAGGTTCTTCTGTGGCCAAAGAGTGTTCTCCACAAAAAGCGCCTGGGGAGAATCCAGCTTCTTTATGAGAATACTTAACTAGTGAGCCAATAACTTGATGTCCTAGACAGAAAAGGTTACTTCTTCAGATAGATTATATGCTAATTAATTAGCCAGACAGGAAAAAAAAAAACCCAGACTTGTGTCTCTGTGGTTGTGCAGCAACAGGCATGTTACATGAATGTGCCTAACCACAGAGAATGTAAAATCATTTTGTGGAAAGTAATTTTAGGAGCTGTCATTGTATTTCTGTTTAGTTATAGACTGTAGTGAGAAAGTTTTGTGGAGATTTTGTTTGTGATTCCTTTTTGCAATTTTATTAATGTGTAAATTTTGTTTAAAGCAAACTGTAACACAGAAATAATCTTTTCTTTATCTGGTTTTAGAAAACCTGAAGTCTTAGCTAGACTTCTCTGAAAATTTCCTTAGTCCTTGAACTTGCTCTTTTGATGCAGTGAAATATCATACTCAGTTAGGATGGAAACTGTGTGATACTTAGTCTATCTAGATACAAAATAAATATGCAAAGTTTAAGGACATTTTCATTCTTTCTAAGAACAAAATAAGAGATAGAACATACCCAACATTTGCCCAAATTCAAGAATGACTACAAGAATAGAAGACTTATTTTTGCTTTGTGTCAGACGAAGCTTTCCTTTAGACAGGATCAAAGTGCTGAGAAGTCCATATATACAACTAGAATTCACACAGAATAAAAATATATAGATATAAGAACTGAATGGGCTCCAAGTAACATTTCTAAAATAATGCAGTAGACAAGAAGAATTTCAGACTGGAGAGCCTAAAAGAGTACAATGCTTTCAGTTTGTTCAACAGTAGGTATTACGTTAGATTGTGTGGTCTGATTTAACAACATTGACTTATGGAGCAGCTTCATGTATGGGGAAAAGAAAAGTAAAAATGGTACATGAAAAATTTCTTACTCATATTTAATCACCTTTCTAAGAAAAAAAATTGCAAAAAAAATTCAGACAGCTAATAAAAAAATCAAAAAGTATAAAATAATACATAAGTAAACAACACTTTGTAAGACATCAAACAATCACCTATAGAAAGAAAAGATTAACTCTTTTGAGCTTGTAGAATGTGAAATATTAAAAAAAAATCTATCACTCAGGCATCATTTAAATATCAAATATTCAATAAAAAATAATTTTCTCTTGTTCTGTGGAAACTCTGCAACATCAAAGATGAAATAAAAAAAAAAATATACACATATACCTATACATATATATTCCATTGCCCTGAACTAGATGCAAGAATAAAAATCCACCGGGGGGAGTGCAGTGGAGAAGGAAGGAGAACAAGGAACTGAAGGAAAACAAACCAGATTTTGCTGTTAGTGCTATGAAGCATCTGGTATTAATACTGTGCACCACAGCACATTCTAGAATAACAAGATTTTAGACACATAATTTTTTACCAGTATGAAACAGAATAGATCTTCTAGATCTCCAAGGTCTGTTTGCATTGGTCAGTGGGGAGAGTATGTATGCTTATGGAGTGAAGTTTATTGTCCACAAGCATTGGTAATATGGAAGATTTTTGGAACCATTTTATTCATTTTTTTGACATGGCTCACAGAACTTTTTAGTGTTTGAAATCCATTTTTTATTCCAGTTTGAGAATACTAAGATAATTTGTTAAGTAGGGAAGATTTTTAAGGTCCAGAATGTTCTATGAAGATAATATCCAGATACGAACTGTCTGGTATTAGGAGTAAATTTCCTTGTTGGCATATTATGCAAATGATCTATTTCAGAGATCTTATAGTGTTTTTTTTAAATACGCATTGTTCATTGTTGGAGATAAGATGGTAAAGCATTTCAGTATGACTAGCTTTCCATTGTGACTTGATACGTACAAGAAAAGGTGTCCACTTTAAAATGTAATCTCACTTAGCATTCCTTCTTTTAATTAAAAAAACCCAACAAAAGACAAACAAAACTTGCTATACCTGTCAAATGGTTTATTTTCAGAACATTCACAAAAATTCCATACAGTGGTTAAGGTGGTAAAGGCCACAAAAATCATAAAACCAAAGAAGTTTTCAAAAGTTTTGCAAAAGTTCTTCCTAGCTTGTTGTTTTGTGTCCAAATTTGGTTTATTATTATTTTGTAGCTTATAGAAACTGGCATTAATCCCTTCTATTTTTCTAAGTAAGAAAATAACTAGGTCTTGATCAAATTATTGGCATATGTCTTTATTCTTATTCAGTTGTGTAGTACTTCAGTCTAGAGACTGGGGAGAGAGAAATGACTGGTAGCATATAGTGTTTTATGCAGGGCAAGCTGTTTAGGTGAGTATATGTAATAATCACTTTACTGTTAGGAAGCACAGCACGATCTAGGGGAACTGAGCCAGAAATTTCTTGTGACCCTTCCCAGTTTGACTGCAATGGGACAATGGTGACCACGTGCAAGTCTTGTGTGACTGGATTGCTTTTAGTTGCCATTTGAAAATACTGTCTGAAGTTAAAAGCATTCACAGTGGAGAAAGAGAAGGAAAATCAAAACATTGCAGTGGAAGACTTCAATGTTAAACAGCTCTGTGACATGACAAAGGATTAACTATGCCATACAGAATCACATCCCTCTTTCTGCTTCTCTTCACCCTCACTGCTCACCATGTGTGTAGTGTATTAACTGTATAAATTTTAAATAGACAGAAGCAATGAATGGGAAAGTCTATCACTAGTTGGATTGGTTGTTTAAGGAAGTTTATTCTTCCTGGCATCTGATTTCCTTCTGTTTGGCAGGAAAGGAAATAAGAGATCTGATTGAGTATCTTGATTGACATAATGAAAACACAACACCTACAAGTGATTAAATGAAATCTTATTTCATATAAGTAACAAAGGATTAGGAAACTGATTTCTCTTTCACAAAAGGTTATGTTAAAGGTTACTCCATTTCTTCAAAAGTCATTCTGCATTCTGTTCGATTCACTCTTTATACTCTATCTATGCTGCACATCATCTTAACCTCAAGATTTCCATTACTTTCCACATTATAGTGTAGTAAGTTCTTCATAAGCATAGGTCAAATCCTCCTCATTTATGATGGTATCATTCTGGGAAAATAATGTTGAAATCAGTGAGATTACTTTGTAAACCAGGCTTTTAGAACCATGAGAATAATTAGAATTATGTATTGTTGCTTGTAGGCAAGACTTTGTTTTATAATGCTTTATATGTTTGCATCTGCTTTGATTCACTGTCAAAATCAATTTTGTTAATATTTCATCTCAGGCATCAAATTGTTTCTTTTTATACTGTGGTCTTCATTGTAGAATCTGATATGAGCACGTGCCTTCCACAAAGATAAAACTTTTTTACAAATGACAGAACAAAACCAGCTTATTCTTTTCTATTTCCAAAACTCAGAGAAGAAGATACAGTTTTCTGTACTGGATCTAATTGGATTGTACTAATTGGATTGATAAGGCTTGAAGGATTCACATATTAAACTTTTGCATTTATCTTAAATCTTCTGTTGTTGTTTGTCTTCATTTATGGGAAGCTACTGCCCATAAATCTTATAACAACACTGCACTCGTAAGACCTATCATATTCTGTGGCAAAACTGTTTGTAATCAGGGACATTAATGCCCAAGTAGTGCTACAATAATTGCAACTGCAGCAATTGCAAACATGTCTGAATTTTGTCTACCTCTTTTGATTTAATAGTATGATGTCATTCAGAGCTGTATATACAATTAAATGTCACATGCAGAAAATCTGTAACATGCTGATCTCAGAGGAAAAATATCATGTGATAAAGAACATCTGAGTAAACAAATATACAAGATGACAGAGAGTACGCTGGTAAAATACTTAGTTTGAAAACTACTATTTCAGGGACTGAAGCAATCCATAACAACATTTAATTAACAAAATGGTTATTTCATTAATTTCATTGTCTCCTCCTTTCTTCTTCTTATTCCCTCCCTCTCTTTTTTCTTCACTGTTTTGCTCTTTCTTCATATGTATAAGCTTTAACTTATTCTTAAAAAAGACACTTTAAGAGACTACATTTATTTTCATTTAATTTAACCAAAGGAAGCTGTTTTTGTTGTTTTGAAATCAATATGTAATATCTTTAGGGAGATATTTGCATTCCAGGTTGAAAATAAAGTGGGTTTTTTTTTTGCACTATCAATCCTTTTCTTCTCGTGGTACTGAAGATTCACTCCAGAGAATCTGCTAATTCTTATTATTTTACTCTTCACCACGCTCAAAGATCTCCAAAGATGACACTTACTACTTCAAATGTGCACAACACCTCTGCACAGATGAAATAAGTTTGCAGGCAATGAGAACAAATTTACTGTGGCAGTGAAGTTCCTCTGAAATGACTCTGCAACTGTGTTTTCATTTTTTTAATGGACAGTATCTTTCTTATAAGAAAGGCCAATATACAGTAAATCTGTTGGTAAATCTATTGACAGTTTCTTACTTTTTTTTGAAGAAAATAAAATTATAGGAAAAAATGTGCAACAAAGAGCTACACACAATATACAGGGAACATGTGAGGAGGAAAAAATAACTTAGATTACTAAAAACAATCTATTACAAAGTTTATATACTGAGAATTCATTATGTCAGATATTTTGTCAGGAACCTTGCATATTCAAAGACATTAATCCTGTTTGTTGGTTTATTTATTTATGAGCTTTTTAAAATGTGAAACGCACTGCTGGACAAAGAATTTTAAGAATCTAAATGCACAGTTGATATAACACCAGGCTTTTACACAGTGTTATTTGCATACTTTGTTTCCATTCTTTTTATGAACGGCATGCTATTGCATTTGTATGGAAGTGTAAGTTCATACATATTTAAACTAACTTCTCTTGGCAGCATAATATAGAAGTGTCATTAATCCTGTAAATTTCAGCTAGCAAATGACTTGTTTCTCACCTAACAATGGCCATTAACATGGCATCAACCCTGAATGTATTTTACCTTGAATACTGCTGTACAGTAACCATCTTAATCTTCTGAAGCGGTACAGAACCCTACACCGAAGATTTATGGGGAAAGTATTTGAGGGTGCCTCCTCTCTCATCTGTTCTCTGCCTCTCATGTACTTCCCCCACATTCCCTTCCTGTGGCATGGCAACTCAGAGGCTGGGTGCCAGTATCAAAGTCACAGCCACTCTTGTGCGTGTCTCAGTATCCTGTTTTATATCCCTGCAGCCTCATCGGTGGTAGCGTTCCTTTTATCTGATCCAATAGGAGGAAAGGGGAAGCTAGGAGAAAAAGAGGGAGTTGTTAGTGCCTCTTAGCCTATACCAGTTATGGAAATCAAGACAGAGTTACCTGTAACTGGAGAAGTGGAAGAAGGAACCGGTGTTAGGAAGCCTAGATGAGGTCAGGCTGTCTCATCACAACTAGAAACAAGTCCTCTCATCTGCAATAGTCTTCAGTGTGCCCTCTCTTTAGGCCAGTTCTACAGACTACTGTGAAAGAAGGAGAGAGCAAGATGTTATTCTATGATTTACCATCACAAGTATGGGCAGGACTTTTGCAAAGCTGGAAGAAAGTAAACAATAAAGAAACAACATTTTTAGAATATGAACTAACAACTTTTGAGAAATGCACTTGCGGAATTTTATTGCAAATCTAACTTGCTAATTTACAAATTGAAAACTAGCATCAACAAAAAAAGAACAGGCATAAACCTCCTTGTGTAATTCTGTGATAAAAATGTGAGCAGATTCTGTTCCTGGACCCATCTGTTCCTCCCACAGTCTTTTATTTTCCAGCAATCCTACTTTCCATGCGCTCTCACATTCTCTTCTTCTATTGTACTCCATTTTCTATCATCTTCTCAGATCCTGTTTCCATCTTGCATGTCAGTTATGTTGGCTCTGGTGACTGATATAACAGTTTGATAATAGCAACAAACATTTAATAGCACTTGTACTTAAAACTACACTTAACTGAAATATTTCTGTTGGAGCTTTTAACATTAATACTCAGTCGCTACTTCCTATCTGTAAAATTATCCCTGTCTAACAGAGACATGGTGGTGAAAAATGGATAGACTGTTTCTGAGATGCTCCTGCATCACCTTAGAAGTACACATTTCAAGCTGCCCATCATGACCAAACTTCAGCTGTGTGGTCAGCGTGCTAGGACATCTTCAGGCTTTAAACTGAGGGAGTGACTGGCCATGCCAGCTACCCTAGTAAACATATATACAAAAATGTCTTCTGGAAAATGGCTGAGATGGACTTCTATGACAATGGGAATACGCACTGCTGGCCGACTACTAAGCAGCTAGGGATGCCAACAGGGAAAGCAGGAGTTTCTGTCTTTGTTATAAACATTTTAAAGATGTTCTTAATATTTCCCATTACTGCAAATGTGCTTTCAACCTGCCAGGAGAGGAAGAGCAGCCATATACCCCATGACAGAACTTCTTGGAACATCTCAGCTTACTAGTCACCACTGGGGTGCCTACTCAGAAAGCAGCTATTAGGTGAAGCTCTTTGCTTCACATACATACTCCTCTATGTGCCATGCTGAAGATATATATGACCTTAGCTTGGCCTTCTGCCCCTTTTTAACTGCATGAACAGCAATTCAGTCCATAGATGGACAACAAAATTATTGGACTAGGACCAGGAATAAGTGGGAATTTGCGTAGTGCAGACAAAGTGCAGACTGAATTCAGGAAAGCACTGCTAGTGGTGAAAGCAGATGCATGTGAGACATGTGATATGCTTGAAACGAGTTTTGCTGGAATGAACTTCTGTAAGCCAAGGCCAGTAGTGTGCATCAGCTATGAGATAAACACGCTCAAGCCAGACAGTGGAATCAGATCAGTATGGACACACCCTGAAGGCATTATCACTTTTTGGAGTACCGAAATTATAATTTTTATTCTTCAATTTTCACCCATTTTCTTAGCAAGACAAACATTCTTTCCCTCACTCCGTGGTTCAGACCTAAAGATCCAACATCACATTTGCATCCCCTCACACTCCAGATGTATAATTTTTTTTTTTTTAAATATAATTCAACAGGACGTTTACAAAAAAAAGCTTAGAATGAAGAGCTCTCCTGACTGCTTTCATAAAACATCTTTGCTCAGTCTTTTAATCAGGAGAGTTCTCTCTGCTTCAGGTATTAGAAGTCTGCATAATACCTTGTTTATTTTTGTCTGATCTGTTCCTTGTGAATCCTTTTTCCTAGAGGGAAAAAAAGAAGCCTTGGGATAATTTGGGAGGATACTTCCTGGACGTTTTGCAACTACATTTCATGAATTTGCAAGCCCAGCAAAATTGACTTCTTCAGCTGTTCATTCAGAGTTAGAAATTCAAGCATTCTGAGCAGGTGCCTCAATAAATATTAAAATATATTTTAATAATATTTCTGTTTCATAGGCTAGTCTAAATGTGATGTTGCTCCCTTTGTTTCTTCGTAATTTAAACAAGAAATAAAGTACTGATTTCTCTTTCTTCTGCTTTATGCTTTCAACTGCCACGTAACATAACATTTTTCAATGTAATTTTTGCCCAGCAAGTCAGAATGTCAGTATGCTTTGAATTAAAATAAAATGTTCCTTTTATTTACAACAGAATTTCAAGACTACCTGATCTGAACAGGTCAGTATAGTGCTTGTTTCATTAATGCTTTTCTTATTTCTTCTCCCCCCGCTTCCCCATAATAATAAATTTAATTTTTTTCTAAGGGAAGTGAGACCTTAATGAATTTGTAAAGGCTAGTTCAGAAATAGTTTGAAACAGAATTTGCTTGATACTATTTTATTAATATAAATTTTAATTTAGACCATTAATTTAATGTGTCAAGTGAATTTAACTAGTGTGCTTAAGGTATCAAAAGAGTTTACTGTGTTATCTACTACATGTAAGATCAGTCTAACCCTTACCCTGTACTGTTTGATAGAAATATGAGCAACTAAATAATGTCTGTCTAGAGTCCCCTCCTATAGCATCTGAGTACCTCCTAAAGAAATACTAAACAAAAATTAAAAGCCAAATCAATTTATAGAATTCTGATCTCTACTTTTTTTATTATTTTTAACCAATATCTTCAGTAATCTCTGAAGTTTAGATGTTTGTTTCTTTGTGGACTTTTCCACACAGTTTTTCCAGTTTTCTGATATTTTCACAGGGTCTGAGAAAAGTTATTTGATTCCTGAATCAGTCTTTTTCCTGGAGAACATATACTGAGAACTCTGTCTTACCTTGATCCAGCTTTGAGGACACAAAAGTTATTTTTTAAAGTATCTTTGAATGTGAAAAGAATCAAAATAAATATTTTTTAAAAGGCAGTGGCCATAAATTGAAGAACAAAAAATAATTACATTTATTGTAAAATGAAGTACTGTTTAGATTCACCTTCCAAATGAAGCTGTGATAAACTGAAACAAATATTTTACTTTTTAGGCTTTAATCCCAAACCACAATTTAATGAAATATTCTAAGGAATACTAGAAAAAAAATTAAAGGAACAGTAGAAGTAGCATTCTGAGTGAACACTGCTACCGTTTTGCTCAAAGAGTGCGTTTGAACTCATGGATTCACTTAAACACTGACTCTTCTAAGCAGGTATTATGTGAGTGGCCAAAAGACAAATGACGAAGATATTGTTTGAGCAACATCTTTTGGAAGCCCCTATTGCTATCTAGACAGTGAGCAAAAATTTAAGATAGCTCAATTAAAAAAAAAAAAAAAAAAAGGCTCTTGACTTTAGACTTCTATGTCTACATGGTTACCTAGCCCTGATCAGTAATTACTTAGGGATGGTGGATCATATTGTTCGGTACCTCTGTGCCTGACTAGAAAATACTTCAGCACGCAGTATTGTCTGAGCAGCTAATCAGCAGTGGCCAGATCCACTAACTCCGATTGATTCCAATGCATCTTGTCTTTGTGGGTCTCTTCCTTTCTCTTGGTTAGACCAGACTGGGATCTAGAAATCAAGTCAGAGTCACTCAGTCCTGCAGAAATACTCAGAGAATGTCTTCCATGTAAGGCAGAAATCCTTCAGGAAATGCATTTGTGAATACGCTGTTTATGAAATACTGCTGGGAAAACAGTGTCTTGTACACAATCTGCTTTGCTAGGTAAACGAGAGTTTTGTTTCAGCTACCTCACAGAAGCAGCACCATCACCTGTGACTGAATTATACAAAAATATAAAACAAAAGCTGTACACTGGTATATATAAGCTTTAGCACTCAAGAGAAGATTTTTAGGAGAATTTCAAGTAAGTAGAACCACCGGTCTAGTTAAGGCTCCTAAATTCCAGGATCAAGTAGGGTTTATTCTCAGCATCCTGTTACAGTGTGGGTTTTCCTGCTTAAAACGTATACATTGTGTATCAGCTTTCTGACATACCAAAATATCCCTGTGGTTTCCAGAAAGCCTTAGACAACTTCAGGTTTGTGACTGCAACATCATGACTAGATGCTAATTTCACCATCTACTAAATATTGCTTTGAAGACTCACAAATCCTTTACTGGATATAGCCACTTGTCTACGAGGCCAGAGATCAGTGTTGGCTTTTTGGGGTGTTGTGGTTTAGTATGTTTAGCTCATCTCTTCATTTTGCTTATGACAGTAATAATTCTTCCCCCCCCCCCCCCCCCCCCCCCAAAGGCAACTTAAATCCAAACAAACTTCTTGAAGGTAAGTTGTGTGCCACTACCTCCCTCTAAAGTAATTCCTTTTTCTTTTTTTCTTTTTTCTTTCTTTACTTACTCTTCCAAAGTCTATAGTTAATCTGAAACATTAGAACTGAGATGGATAGTTCCCATTCCTATTAACAGGATGTTTAATGTAGGCATACTCAGGGATCCATTTATGTTCACTTATCACTGCTTTATAAGTTTGTATTTATAAGGATAATTATTTTAGAAACATTCCACTCTACTGCTGTTGAAGATACTGGGGCTCTATGTGACACCATGGACATAGGTTAAATGAACTAGGAATCTCTTTTCTCTCATCTCTGACTCATTTTATAAGATGGAAAGAAAGGGAAATTGTAAAGCTTCTGAAAGATTAGAACAAAAAAAATTAAAAACTTCAATCTACTTCATAAAGATCCACAGCGCTTTGTGTAACTCAGTGTTGACGTCACTACGGATCTCCCTCTGCCCCTGGCCTGCTACATGGCCTACCTGCACAATTAGTCCTTTTCAGAGTATGGGTTTTACCAGCTCTAGAGGTAAACCAGGTTTTGGTTAAAAAGCTAACCATAGCAGTTTTTCAGCTCTAGGTATTTATATATCCTATTTATACAGTAAACATATCCTATTTACATAATAATTAAAATACCTTGACATTAGAAATACTCTGACTTGTAGTGCCCTGGAATATTAGAGTATGAGAAGTATTTATTACAGATAGGGGCAGACACAAGCAGCTTTTCTCTACTTGCTGTTTAGCAGAGAGTCAGAACACGTTAGCTTGGTAACACCACTACTCTGGGTGGAAAAAACCCCCATGCCTTCTGGTACAAAATTACCTTATGTTTAGGCAATTTGGACTATAGCTATCCAGCTTGTAGGTATGGCTTGTTTCACATGTAATGGAAATACACCTAAACTGACAATTTTATATTTAGTCAACTAAAAAACATAAAAGCAAAAGAAAAAATAAGGAATGCTCAAATTTAGTTAGGGTATTGTCTCCATCTGGATTGCTCTTGCAAGGTAAAGCTGCTTTTAAATTCATCTATGACAGCTTTCCTTAAGTATTCTTGACCTGTATTTGAAAGTGTTTCTGTAATAAATGTAACTGAACTTGTATTTAGATGCTTTAAAATTTGAATGTCTGAAATCAGATTTTTTTTTTTCTTCTGTTAGGTACCTTTTAATTACATGCCCAGCTAAACTAACTGTTCAATGTATATACCTACATGTTTTTCAAGCAAGCTGAAAGTTTCAGATACTCAAAAGCTTAGCTGTATTAAAGGCATTTCTAAATTAACTAAAACCACATGTCTTGGAACACCTTGTGATTCAACTATTAGTTGATGCTTAACGTTTCAATGAATCTTACAAATCTAGTTGGTTATGGCCAACCAGAGTTAATTTGCAACTAGTGTACTGTTACAAAAGGTATTAGAATCTGCTAAAATAGTAAGCTCAGGAGAGTTACTTGTTCCCATAAAATAGTACTTCACTTTTGCATACTAATTGAATTGTGTTTTGTTTTAAAAGTAGAGACAACTTATTTACCCTGAGGATACATTTTATTATCATATGAAATATAGAATGTTATTTTGCTTCAGGAGATAAAAGCAATTTTCATCTGAATCCCTCTAGAAACTAGTGCATCAGCTTACCTAGTCATCTGTAACATGTGAGGGCTATCTTTCAATAAGCCTTAATTTGTGCAAGGCTTGTACAAACTAAATGTTTCATGAAGATGCTGTTTTTTGTATTTCTTCTAAAGTTAAATAAGACTAAATTGTAGCTGTTGTGAACAGATCTTACCTCACTGGATTTAAAATTATAACATCTTGTGGTGGGTTAGCCCTCGGCCAAACTCCCACTCAGCTGCTTGCTCCCTTTTCCCCTTCAGCAGGACAGGGGGAGAAAATAAGAGGAACAGGAAGAAAGCTTGTGGGTCAAGATAAGACAGGGAGATTGCTTATCAATTACCATCATGGGCAAAACAGGCTTTACTTGGGGAAAGTTAACTTAACTGATTGCCAGTTAAAATAAAAATATAATTATTATCTGCAGAGGGAAATAAAAAGGCAAACATTAAAGCAACACCATTCCTACCCCCTTTCCCAGGCTCAACTTCACTCCCAACTCCTCTGCCTGCCTCCCCTGTCCCCATCCCATACCTCGAGCAGCACATGGAGAAGGAGTTGCAGTCAGTCCGCAACAGCTCATCTCTGCCACTCCTTTTTCCTCACACTTTTCCTCTGCTCCAGCATGGAGGCTTCACAGGCTGCAGGGAATACCTGCTCTGGTGCTACGGAACAACCTCCACCTTCTGACCTTAGTGTTCCCTCTACTGTTTCTTTCCTATTTTCTGCCCTTTCTTAAATGCACTTTCCCAGAGGCACCACTAGTTTGGCTGAGGGGCCCAGCTGTGCCCTGTGGTGGGTCCATTGGAACTGGCTGGAACCGGCTGTGTCCGGCACAGGGGCAGCTCCGGCCTCTCCTCACAGAGGCTGCTTCTGCAGTCCCACCACTGCCAGCGACTAGGCACCTGCACTCTAATTAAAAAAAAAAAAGGTAACAGTAGAAGTTGTACAAAAAACCAGATATTTTTCACTAGTCCACTTTCCAGCCTGTAAGCTTTTTCTTTTCTAAATGTCTGCTATCTTCTGTGAAAAGTCCTTCAGACATTTAAAAAAATCCCCACAAAATCTTATCTGATCTCCTGAGTTTTCATCAGTTTCACAGTCCATGTGGACCTTAACCAATCATAGCTCATTGCCTAATGGTGTTAATGGTAATTCATTTCTTCTTTTAATTAAACACAGATGTAGATCTAAAATTTAAGAAAATAGGAAAAGCTGTATTCCCTTGCCAAGCTCATAATTTCCTTTTTCTACCACACTGCAGGGTCATTGACAGTACCCCAGAGTCTACCACAGATGCACATTAATTACCCGTTCTCTAATTACTAGGGTACCAGTATAACTGTTCAACCACTCATTAAGCTTTCTTCTCAACTTTTCAAAGCCCCAGAGACGTGTGCAAGAAGCGCACAACTTGGCAATGTTAATTGAACTCTATTACCTCATAAAATGTACAAAAAGTGTAACTATTGATAAAAAATCCTTTTTCATTTTGTCCACTAAACCCACAACATACAAACGATCATATTTGGTGCAATCTATTTGGACATGCAACAAAGCAGCTGCTCACAGATTGTTCATTATTGGGCATACATCAACAGGATTAGGGAAGAGTCCTGGCTGTTAAATTACCAATCTAATTCCCCACTGAAGACATGCATGGAGGCAGTTAGCTATATGAGCAAATCTAAATAAGATTATTATCTAGAAAGTTAGAATACTAACGAGGAGGCCTGTGAAATAAATGGAGTTATCAACAACCAGGGGAAAAAAAATCTCTTAAACTGTTCTGTAATTTATTTATTTCCAGGATCTAAAGTGAAGTTCAGTTTTAATGTCTTAAAACATTTTTACCAACATCATTCAGTATTTAATATTACTGAAGAAAGCATTATCACTTGAATGAATCAATCACAAAGAATGAAGTCTTGCTTTTAAATATCTTTATTTTTCCTGTATCTGCCACACCTTTGATTTTTAAGGTTCATTTGTTGTAAAGATGCCACATTTAACCATCTCCTGTTTTTAACACACTTGTGAGTTGTGATGATTCTCATTTGCTCTGGTTTTGGTTTCACATGCTCTGCACCAGCAGCTTCAAAGTGCATCTTCTACCTTATTGGGATAGGAACCATTATTACCTACTAATACAGTAGGTATTTCCTGACAAATATATAAGTTAATTCATTAATAGTGGCTTGTAATCTACATGTTGTTTTTCTAGTAGTCAGAATCCACTGACGAATTCTCGGCATTTCTTAGCAAATTCCCTGACTTACTTTAAGTAATCACATGTCTTTTCAAAACCCTTCTCAATTATTCAGCAGGATTAATTATGTATCTAAGCAACTTTTCAGTACAGCAGCAATTATGACCTGGTGTTGTTATTAAAGGTATATCCAATAGTCTATACAAATTTAGTTACTTGTATTTGTTATGTTACCTATGGCAGAGTAGTCAGTAACTCTTTTCTTATACTTAGTTGATCTCTTAGTATATTTTTAAAGCTTTGTAGCATTCCAAGCAAGGAAAATTTAGGCCTAACCACTCTGGTTTAGACTCCTGTCTAAACTCATACAGAAGAACCTCAGCTATCTTTTGCATTTTGAAATAGTAAAAGAAATGTGCCAATGAATTGCTCAGTCTTGTCTCTGGTCTATAACATTTGCCATTTCTTGATTCAGGTTTTTTGATTTGGTGTTTTTTTTTTTTTCCTGATCAGTTAGATCAGGATTACACTTGATTACAGATTACACTTGAGGGTAATCATACTGCCTTTATTAGACTTTTGCCTGATTTGATTATTTGAGTATTACTACAAATCTTTCCTGTCAGAATGAATTTCCTTTGCCCTTCATAGTGAAAAAAAAACCCAGGGAATTAATTACACATATTTAATGCCTTAAAGGGATGTTGGATCACTGAGAGAATAAAAAAAAACAGAAAAAAAAAAAAGCTCTAGTAAGTGTCAAAATGCTGAGATAACAAAAAATAGCAAAATTCCCAGTAGTACCAGGCACGATTACAAAAATGGCACACCAGAAGATTTACTATCCAAACTCTAGGCAACACTAGAGTTTCCATGGAAGATAACTCTATAGCCAGCACAGGCGTAGAACAGGTTTTGAGGCCTGCGCTGACGTTTGGACTAAATCCACCCAAGGCCTCGGCAATGCCTGGCTGCTGTGTTCCCGCGTGTTAGCGCAACGTCCGCCTGCAGCGGGGCTGCCAACCGCCCTGCGCAGCCGGCTCCGCGTGTCCGCGTCCCCCCGCGGCGTCCGGCTGCCGGGGCTGGCGGCCGGCCCGGGCCGCAGCCTGCCCAGAGGGGCCGCACTCGCCCGGGGCCGAACCCCTGCCCGCGGGCGCTGCTTGCGGCCGAGGTGCTGGCGCTCGGACCCCGCCGGAGCAACGGCCCCACCGCCTGACAGCCCGGCCTGTGCTCAGCCGCGGCCCCTGAGCTGGGCCCAGGCCCCGACCTGCGGGCTGACTTCCCGGCCTAGCCTCGGCCCGTGCCCAGCGAGGTTCCAGATGCCCGGGGGCTGCCCCGGCTTCCCCCCGGCCTGCCACGCTCCCTGCCCCGCTCGCTGCCTGGGGCGGTGGGAAAGGCCCAGCTCTGCGAGGAGAGGCCCTGGCTGCGAGGCCCAGCTCTGCCGATCTCCACAGGAGGCCCCTGCCGCTCCCAGCCGTGGGGGAGCTGCCGACCCCTGCTGCACCCTGGCAGAAATTGGACGGTAAGTAAGTACCTTCTACCTGTTTGGAAATACTATGGGGAATGATACCCAAGTTCCACTTCCTAAAAGTAGTTAGGACCTCTGGTAGTTCAGTGCTGTATACTGTTTCTCATTTGGCATACTTCATGCAGATTGGTATTAAAATACAGGAGCGTTGTAACATTGTAAAGACCTGATAGCTGAAATGTACAGAAGATTTGCTTTGTAAGTCATTACTTTCACAGTGCATATTGTATTTTATCTTGGAGGAGATATGTTTTCCCATTTGTCTCTGGCAGCAAACTTCTTTAAGATGGCTTAATAATACTGGACTATTCAGAAATATTTAAATGCATGAAAGAATGCATCTTTTTCAGGGAAAATATGGACTTTATATTCTATAAGAGACAAAGTAAAATGAATGTTAGTTTGTCCACTGGTAATTTGAAGTGAAACATTAAAATAAGGTTTATAACCCACCATCCAGTATTCCATTTCTTTGTGCAGTCTACCTATGTGATAGATAGTGTCTTAATTCTGTTTTAATAGGACTGCCACTGAGCACAGCAAATTTGAAAGATTGTTTGAACCTAAAATTAGGAGGGAATAGAAAGATGGCAAGAAGGAAGGGAAGACTTATTAAATATCTTATATTTCTGATTAATGATGCAGTGGACTATATCATACCACTATGGATGTTTTGATGTGAAAATCATCTTTTAATTGGATATTTAGATGAGCTGTATTCTTTATTATTCTTATTAAATTATAGCTGTATATATCACTTTATGTATTAACATCTTGTACAAGGACTTCATTTGCATTTAATTAGTTTCTCTGTAAAATGATTTCTGGTTTTGAAATTATGCATTTGTACATTACAGAACAATCAAATTATCAACCTCACTGCCAAAGATCAATTCGGAACTCTGAGAAGTGTGATGAGGTAGGTTTTCCATCATTAAAATTGCCTACAAATTCTTCAGCGCTGTCAAAATGTCAATGGCTGTTATTTAATTTGTTTATGACTAGCAGGAGTAAATGGGATTGTGTAGTAAAATGGAATTTTCAAGAAAGTTAATCTTTCCACAAGTGGAACGTTTTGCTGGAAGTCTAAGAAATCACTGGAATAAATGTGTCTATTTTTTATAGGTCTTTGCCTCCTTACAATGCCTAGTCTTACGATAGGCACAAAAATGTTACATGGGTTCTAATTGAAACCTGATGGATTCAAACATCAGTGAAGTTTACCTTTAGTGCACAGGATTGTGAAACAGGAAATGATGAGAAAGGCCTAAGCTTAATTTTGTCTCCTGATTATTCATATGAGGGCAGTGCTGAGAACAGCAAACTGAGAATGACATATTAAAATTGCCAAGTGGCCTCTTATCCTTTATGAAGGGAACACCACTATGTAAACAGAGCTCAGTGAGATTCTATAGTGAGTACTTTTCACACATATATTTCTGTTCAAAGTGCTAAGAAGTAGATTTTAACTATTGAAAATGTTACCATCGTATCCCCTACTACCTGCTGCACTGGGGGACAAAAGGAGAATTTCTCTGTGCCTGATTTCAGGAGACACTACAATTTTGTGATTTTTCAGAGAGCTGGAATGCAAGCAGGCAATATTAGAAATCTGTTGTCAACACAGCTCTGTAAGGTTAAGTATATCTTCCTTCTCAAGCGAAGAGTTAGAAAGTGTTGCTTGTAATAGGTATATCCTGAGTTTCTGTAGTCTAAAATAGCTGATACAAACCATCATGTTCACCTGGTTTAGAGCTGTACGTGAAAGTTAGTGCAAAACATGAACTAGAAATAACCAGCATGTTTATACTGACTGTAAAATGAAGTAAATGTGAATCTGACATTTCTTTGGGAAAGAAAAAAGTGAGAAGAGAAAAACACTTGCCACTGCCTTTTTTCGTGGACAATGGTTATTGCATATCATCATGCAAATTTGGATTTTCAGAGGATTAGGACATACAGGGCAAACCCCTTTATTAAGCCTGAGGCATTACTGTGACAGCTACTTACATTGTTTACAGTAACTCATGTATCTTTGATGCCTGGAAATGCTTTATGTTTGTGTTCCTATTTGATTTTTTTAAAAAAATCATTATGTTTTAGCCCTGGTTTGGGCTCATCTATATGGTGGGAGAGTATGAATGTTGTGGGTTGACTCTGGCCAGCAGCTAAGCACTCAGCCACTCACTCACTCCCCGCTTGACTCCCACCAGAAGCAGAGAGAATAGGAAAAACAAAGGTGTGAAAAGTCGTGGGTTCAGATAAAGACAGCTTAGTAAGTGGAGGAAAGAGGAAAAAAACAAGTGATGCAAAGGCAGTCACGTGCCACCTCCCAGAAGCAGACCGTTGCCCAGCCAGTCTCCAAACAGCAGCCACCTTGGAAGCCAAAAACTCCTTGCCTTCTTCCCCTCCCCCCAATTTTTGTTGTTGAGCATGTTGTTACATGGCATGGCATATCCCTTTGGTCAGTTGGGTCAGCTGTCCCGGCTGTGTCACCTCGCAGCTTCTTGTCCACCCTCAGTCTGCTTGCTGCAGGTCGGGGGGAGTGGGGAAAAGATAAAGCTTGATGCTGGTGCAACCACTGTTCAGCCATAGCCAAAACACTGGTGTGTTATCACCCCTGTTTTAGCCACAGATCCAAAATACAGCACCATATGGGCTGCTGTGAAGAAAGTTAACTCCATCCCAGCCAGACCCATTACAATGAATTAAGTGATTTAAATCAGCTGCTGCTGTTGGCAAACATGAAGTCTGAAAAATAAACCTTAACAAACACAAGCTACTCTTCTAAAGATTTCTCTTGGGCTGGTGCAACTGCTTTACCCTAACAATAATGAAGTAATACAGATGAGGGATCTTCACAATGCGTGCTCCAACTTGCAGAGGAGAATTCCAGTGCTGACAGTAAGCCCGATATTGCCATTTTTACAAAAATATTATCCAGTCCATCCTGGCATTAACACCTCTTGGAAATAGCTTCCGTGGAAATACCTGTTTTTAATGTCCCTCTTTCCACTGGTCCTTGGCTACCCCAGTAGAGAATGATGATATATAACTGACAGCTTCTGTGCATGCTCAGACAAGGAGGAATATCAAGCTTGAAAGATTTCAGTGTATTTGTTAGAAAGAAGGTACATTGCACGATCTTTTCCATAGTTAGTTATGTCCTAAACAGAATTTCCTATTAGCAGAGATAAAAATGTATGTTTTAGATTTCAAGTCTGTATTTTAAATAAATTTGTATTAAATCAGGCTAGAAACTGCTTTAAAAGCTTCTGCAGAAAGATCTTTCAAGTAATAGTTTTAAGCCAGGTGGCTGTCAGCCACAGTAAGCTAAAAATGCCAAATACAAGAACAAAGTTTATTTTGGAATACATGTCTCAGTTTACAAATGGTGAAGAGAGTTTACAATTGTGTGGACTTCATGAGAGCTGAATTAGCTGCTAGCAGTTTTTAAGTGGGGGAAGGAAACATACAAAATTTTCTTTTCTAAATCAGTCATACGTAGCAGTAGTGCATTTCTGTCCTTCTGCTAAACTCAGACCTCAGTGGGGACTGAATATCTTTGTCTCTTATAAGAACAAAAGCTTAACTCTGAGAGGCCGCAACTCCTGGCTCTCAGCTCTATTGAGATTAGAGATTTGGGAGTTGCGAGCTCAGAATCTGCCCACAAACCTTAGACTGCTGATAGGGAAACATGCCTTAGATTCTCTTCTCTTGCATGAGGAAATTATTTATTCTTGGGATATCTGTACCAATAACCAACCACTTAGAAATACGGTGATGCTGGAAAATGTTCCTAAATATTTAGGATTTCTTTCAGTGAAGATGGACTGAATGGAGGAAGAAAAGAACTGATTCTACAGGATTTACCTTTCAATTGATAGACACTAGTGGTCATACATATGGCTCATGTATGTCTTGTGACAGGTCACATGGCCCCACTTTTTATCTCCTTTGCCTTTTTGGTGGTTGGTCAGATATTTGGAAAAGAAATTATTTTTCAGTAATGTTTTTAGCCCATTTCCTCAATGGAAATGGTGTCACCAAGGTGGAATAAAATCCTTTCTTCTATTAAACATTTTATAGATTTTAATGCAAGAAGATGCCGTTATATTTAACCAGTCTGATTTTCTAAATAACACAGAACAGGGTTTTGTCTATAATTTCAGGTAGCAAGTTTCTAACTTCTGCTTGAGCTTTATATGTCTTTCAGAAAAATATTTAGTCCTAATTTGAAGACTTTTGGGTGATGGAAAATTGAACACATCCCTTACTAAGTGGTTTCTTATGGATAATTATCTTTACTATTAAAAATTATGCCTTATTTATAGCTGGAAATTTAATCTCAGCTTGCAGTCACTGGATATTGTTATGCCTTTGTTTAGTAGATTAAAGAACCTTGTCTTTGAAAAGTTAAGTAAATAGAGCTTTTTAAATCTCAAACTCCAGACCTTGAATCAGTCTTATGAGGCTTGTCTGAACTGTTTCCAGTTTTTTTGAAAACTTTTTGAAGGTTTAGGCAAACTAATAGTCTCTCCAGTGTTGTATTCAGAAGAGATACTATCTTTGTATTTCTTCTTCTATACATGCATACTGCAAAGTACCTCTTCTGATGGGATTTATTTGGATTTCTGTTAACTCTTAATGTGACTAATGCTATTTGGCCTGTGTTTTCGAGTGTCAGGATTATGATACAGGGTGCTTCAACAACTCTTTGAATTTGAATCACAACAAACATAGTAACTAATAAGAAAGTCAGGATTAACTTGGGCAACCCAACCAAATTCTGGTGTCCTGGTTTCGGCTGGGACAAAGTTAACTTTCTTTTTAGTAGCTGGTACAGTGCTGGGTTTTGGATTTAGTGTGAGAATGATGTTGATAACATGCTGATGTTTTAGTTGTTGCTAAGTAGCGCTTATCTTAAGCCAAGGACTTTTCAGTTTCCCATGCTCTGCCAGCAAGCAGGTGTGCAAGAAGCTGGGAGGGAGCAGAGCCGGGGCAGCTGACCTGAACTAGCCAAAGGGGTATTCCATACCATGGAACGTCATGCCCAGTATATAAACAGGGGGGAGTTGGCCGGGCGGCACGGATCGTGGCTCGGGAACTAACTGGGCATCGGTCAGCGGGTGGTGAGCAATTGCATTGTGCATCACTGGTGGCTTTTTTTTTTGTTTGTTTGTTTGTTTGTTTTTTCCCTCCTCCCCCTCCTTTTTTGTTATATTCCTTTTCATTACTATTATTATTATTATATTTCATTATTACTATTGTTAGTATTGTATTTTACTTTAGTTATTAAACTGTTCTTATCTCAACCCACGAGTTTTACTTTTTTTTTTTCCCCCCTCTTTCCTACTCCTCACCCCACTGGGAGGGGGAAGGGGGAAGCGGCTGCATGGTGCTTAGTTGCTGGCTGGGGTTAAACCACGACATCTGGTTAATTAAATATCTGCAAATCTATTAGCTCTAATTTTCTTCTCATCTAGGTCAGGCTCATCATAATGTCTGAGAGCACAGAACTGTGGGTTTTACCTCTCTCATCCATATTTTTGCTTCTAGTGCTAACAGGTATTCTAGAATTTATTTCAATCAGTAACAGCACAGTAATTATATAAATTGGCTGCACTAGTCTGCAAAGGGGAGGGGGCGGAGAATGGGAAATATTCTTCTGATAGCTCATCTGGTCAGTCAAATAAAGGTAAACAATCTATTTGCAGAGGGAAAATAACCTTTTTTCCCTCCCTGAATTTCCCTATAGGAAAATAGCTCTCCTTTGTAATGTAACATTGAATAAAACAGGTGGTTTTCTTTGTCTGCTTCCTATTTCTCCTTCGAATCATCAACAGCCAGCAGAATAGGCAACTTGCTGGGCCAGTGGCCTGATCTTCTATGTCAACCAAATCAGGTATGTTCTCATTCTTAGAACTCCAGTACAATCTTGTTTAGATTTGCTTGTAATCAAGTCGTCTTCTTTGTGTACTTCCAATGTTTTATGCTTGTTTAAAGAACAGGCACTTGTATGCTCCAGTGTCTTAAAAAAATGATGTATCCATACCAGCCAAATAACTTATAAACATGGTACAGCCAACTGTGAAGTGAAGTGAATTGAAGCTGCAGTGCATACTTTTGGGAACTGGGAATTAGCATAGAAGAGACAGATGCAGGCAGATGGCCAGCCGGTTTGCTGGCCGGGAGAGTGCTGCACGATTCCAACTGGGAGTTTCTGCTTAGAGCAGATAGGACCCAGCACATGGAGTATGAGATCTCTCTGAATGTTCATTTTAATTTAAAAGAAGATCCTTCGACCTGGGGTTGCATGGGTTTGCATTGCCTTTTTACAATTTCTCTGATGGGTAGGGAAGGGTTAGCAATTACAAAATTGAATGTGACTTCTGTGATATTTTGTCAATGGAATTTTAGTAAAGCTATTGCTGCTGTTACTTTTGAGAAAGAAAATGAGAAAAAAGTGGTAAGTGCTACATTTGCTGCAAGTGATCTGGTGTTGATTAACCCATTCCTCATGATTATGTCTCTCCTCCTTTGTTTTTAGCGGAGAAATGTATGGTCAGAGTGAGGGGATTATATTTCTAAACAAAGTATATGACTTGTAACAATTATTGCAGTAAAGTAACATGGCTTTTAAAGGGAGATACTGAATTTACTAATGCTATGGTTTAAGCTGTCTTTATAGATGCAAAATCTTTAGTGAATCATATGGTTGTATTTTAGAAGGCTCCCTGTTCAGTTCTTACTTACCCTTATGAATATTTTTTTCCATGAGCTCAGAAGTTCTTTTACCAAACAGTAAGAAAAACTAAAACGTTGTCCCTCTAATAGTTGTTCTCACCACCTCTCTGCTGCTTTTAATGTGAACAAAGATGACCTTATTTGTTAAGACAAGTTGACTTCATCGGAGCATGGGGAAAGACTTTTTATTTGACCACAGACTGTCAAACAATACCACTATGTAAAATCAAGCAAGTGAAAATAGTGGTGATTGCATTTCTCAAAGGAACCCTCACTCTGACAAATGACTGGCAAAAATGCTACAAAACCACTGCCTCTGTGGAGGTAATCCATAAGCAAAAACATAGATAGCGTACACCAAATGTAATCCAGACTCTTAGACCGTAATTGATATTCTTACCCTTTGGAGACTGGAAATTTCTAAGCAGTGGTAAACAGAATGGATTGCGTTAAGTCTGAGAGGCTGAATGTTGTGCTGTAGCAGAAGTGCATGCAGGGCACAGAGTGAGTCATCTACAATGTTGACTACATTTAGCAAGCCAGCCTTTCAGTTGCTGTGAAGAGTGGAAGCAGTCCTCAGATGAGGACACCTCTATTTCCTCACTTGCTGAAGGACTTAAGATAAAGCGGATAGAACCCAGCCTGTTTCATTCAGCAAAGTGCACTAATGAATTATGCACTTATGAGCTATATGGCATACTTCTTTGTTTTGAAGTGTGATGTGATGCAGCTATGAGCCATTTTGTTGTGAGAAATCTGAAATTTAATTGGAAATTGGTTGAGCGATAAACAAAAAATAATGGACAAAGTGACCATAGAGTTGGTGGTTTGTTCAATAAATTAACAAATAGGAATCTACATATCTTTATTGTGAGTCTGGTGTCCAAAAGGTGGCAGGTGGCTTTGAGGTGATGTACTGCCTGTTCTATCTCCAGGAACATCTGGTAAAATTACAGCCACATTCAGTGCAGTACTTAGCCATGACAGCAGTCAGAACTTCTGGCTTTAATATGTGGCTTGCTAAACTGCATTTTGTTCATGCAGGCTCATGATGCAGGTCTGTATGGTTTTAAGTTCTGGAAGTAGTGTTTCTTTGTGCTAGACAGTGCATTTTTTTGTGCTGTACTTGTGTTTACTTACGCTTCTACAGTTTTGTAGACCAAACAGTAGAAGAAAAATTCAGAGAAATCTGAATGTTACGTGAGAAATCAAGATTCCTGCAGTGGCTCATCCTCTGTTTTTTCAGGAAGGTTTTGAATGGAGGAAAGCATTAATCTTTTAACTGCATTCAAGGTGGTAACAGGGATATTGCAAAAAGAGAGAAGGAAAAACTTTGTGCAGAAACTAAAGTGTGGTGCTTCCCAGCGGCCCAAGAGATAGTTACAGATTGATCTGTAGACAAGCAAATAACAATGGAGATTTTGGGGCATTTATATTTTGAGTACAGGTTGGTAGTGCTGTGTAAGGTACTTCATGCTGCAGTAGCACTATGTGAACTGAAAAATACTTATCTATGTGATCTGAGGAATATTTAAGTTTGAAATTCCCTCCTTACATGATAGAACATGATTTCCTTATGACAGCTGGAGATCAATAGGAAGCAGGAATTGAAGGTACACTTGGACTCATCTGTTCCCCACAGGCAACATGTGGACTCAGAGGTGTGTGCAAGCATGTATTACGAGGGCCATAACTCTTCTTCCCTTTCTAATGGCAGTGATGATACATCAGAAATCAGCTAACAGCTAAATTCATTTCTGTGTATGTGACAATCAGTTTGTGGCCCACATGATTAAAAAGCAGATGGCAGATGTCCCATGAGTCCTGAGGTTGGTATGGGCTTTTTGTACTTTATTTTTTTATGGTACAATATCGTGTTCTGGGTAGAATGCATACTGGGACTAGATAATGGCATAGCAGCTGCTTTGTTGCTCTTTCAGGATGAGAGAGAAAGGAAAACTCCCAGAGCACCAGTGATCTAAGGGTAATGCTCATTTTGTTTGAAAAAAGTCAGCATATATATATATGAATTTCAGAAAGATAGTTGACCTCTTCAGTATGTGGAGGACCTCCTGCACCTTATTAGAAGAGGCCTGGCAGCATTCACTGTTACAGGCTGCCAGGTTTTGTTATGAACTATGGGTTTACTTGGTATGAAAGTACTAGTGGGAAAAACTCTGAAAGATTAAACCTAAGACGGTGGACACTGGCTTCCTGTTGAATGTCTTCACATTTTGAAGTTCAGGTTATTACTGGTATTTGTAGTTTCACAAAGAAGGCAGTCCTTTAACAGATATTTTAATAGCATTTGTTGGGTCATTAGGAGGTAAGCTGGTTCAGCTTTCAGTAGAAGGTATATCAGAACCAAAAGGGTAGGTGATGTCCTTTTGCTACCAGCTTCCAGAGACCTGGCTCGGGCAGTTAAAATTAATCACATATATAAAAGCTGATGGTTGAAGTAGCCTAAAGACTAGAGAAGTCAAAGCACTTCTTAATTTTTAATGTCTCAGGACAAAGGATCTGTAGTATTTTTTTTAATTCTCCACGTGTCATGTTTCTATTCGTGCAATTAATGATTTTCAGTTTGTGAGAAATTAAACCGCCAGTGTTTTTTGGCACAGTCGTTCCAAAGAGATTAGCTTTGTCAGCTGGATCAAGAGCTGTCAATGGGCTGATGAAGATTTAAGTTTTGCAAGTCCTTCCTGAGTGAGAGGATTTTAATAATTGTTAAGATATCCTACACTGACTCTTTTCTTATAAGAGCGACTCAGTTTGAGGGTGGCAAGCTTGATCTGAAACCATGCAGTTGTGTGGTAGGAACATGCATTATCTTTTAGTATATCTGGGAAAACACGGATTAGCTCCCAGAAGAAATATACACTGTGATATAGTGGGATGGCAGTGGCATGGTACTGTGAAAGTTCATGGTTATGAATCACACATTGTACAGCAGCCATTTAAGATAACTTTAGTGTGCTTGGTGAGAACAACTGAAGAAAATAAACTAGTAAAATTAAAGGAGAAAACATGGGAGCATTTTAGGCTGCTCTCATTTGTTGCCAGTCATACTATTTATTTATCAGAAATACTACTAAGGTGGGTATAGTACTAAGCCACTTGTATTGGAAAGCAATTGTGGATGTTGTCATGTCACATGAGAAAATAGAATCTTAATGTGGGTATAGAGGTTGACAATATCTGATTATACAGGGGCAATTACAATAGGCGTGGGAGAAATCATAAGAGTTGACAGTATTAGTTTTGAAGGGGGAAGAATAACACTTTGGTCAGGTGTTGAATAGCCACATCAAATGAGGCATGTCACTTCAAATAATCAAATAGTCAGATTCTGTATGATTGAGTGCTGGCTTCGAAGGTAAAATACGTGGTAACAAACTTGTGGCCAAAGCCTAGTTCCAGGAAGAAACAACAAGGCATTAATGGTGAATCTTTTAGAGAGGACTTGGCCTCAGATCCAGTGGACTAAGTATGTTCCATATTTGCCCGAATAATTACATTCAATATAAAACATTTCTGTGAATAGAGAAGAATATATGTATGTAGTATACATATTCTCATATGTCATATAAATATATGCACACTATTAAGTTATGGGCTACATTTTCGTTCCATGTTCACCCTCTGCCCATCTGACTGAGTCAGTAGGAAAAGAGGTTGGTTTTTTTTGTTGAAAGTCTGATTTTATTTAGCAAAACATGTGAGGAAACAAAGCAGATATGGCTTATATGTTTGGGAGTTCTATTCTAGAGATATCATTAACAGAGACAGGAATAAATGGAATAAATGATGTCATATCCTGTTTAGTCTAACAGATTTGCTTAGGTTCTGTAATTGCACAAGGAACTTTGCTGGAAAGAAATGAAAAACATTAAATACATTAAAAATACAAATTAAAAGACCAGACTTCCTGGAAATGTGAATATAAAAACTGTGAAATCCAAAAAGGGGGCCTTAACAAATAGGTATAGCATTTAAACTTTAGGCTCAGAAGTACATTGTGATTGTATGTGGTGTAAAAGAAGCGTAACAAGAAATCCTGACAGCAAGTTATATAATTTTCACAGCTCTGTATAGACTGATGAATTGCAGTCACTACATTTAGAAAAAATAAGTGAAGATTCTGAAAGATGATATGGCCAGTTGATAATGTATAAAGAGATACACGTGGCTGCCTAACTGAAAGAGGATGCTTAATATAGTAGTTGAAGATCCATTAATCTTTACTACTAGTTCTGAAAGAAAAGTAAGGTGTAGAAACGTTAATAGGCTCATTGTTGAAATTAATGACAAAATCTGTCAATTTGATATTCTAAACATGTCAAATATATGTACAGACTTTTGTGTTATGCTTTTTTTGGAGAATAAGCCCTTCCCCCCTTTCCCCTCCTTTCATGGAACAGAAAAAGAGGCCTTATTTTTCTTGTTAGAAATATTTTCATTGTGATACATTAATCTGAACACAACAAAGATGTACATCAATTTTAAAGTACACTTATAAATTCGTTGTGTTAGGCTCTGCACAAATAAAGAACCAAAAACCCCTATCTCTGAACTACCAATTTCAAATGGCTGCAGAAAATCACATTTGTTTCTGATAATACGTAGGTTGATAAATGATTTCCTATATAAATAAACCAGTTATCATGTCTAATAAAATGGTAAAAGTGCATTGCCAATACTTCTTTTGCATACATTTGAAAAGAAATTACATTGTGACTTTAGCCATTCAGCTGAAGAAATGAGAAAGTCCTTGGTCTTTTTACTCTAAGTCTCTTTCAGGGAAGACCATTACCTTTTTTCTTTTTTCTTTCCTTACCGCATCCCCCTGCAATAATTTGATTAATCATTTCACTTACACGTTTCCACTTGGCAGCCTCTGGAATCAAAGGTTCTATCTCAGCAATATGTCAAAAACAATGACACCGCAAAGGCTTGACTAAGCCTTGACATGACACTAAATGAGGAACTTTATCTCATGAGACAACTGAGTGGATTAGATTAAATGAACTTTAAGAGGAACTTTAGAGCTACAGCATAACCCACACAATCCATAAATATTGAATACATCTGCAAATGTGCACTGTCTAGCACTACTGCTTAATTCTGAATTTATATTAATTCTATTTAAGAATTGCCCCATGTCTTTATAGCCATGCATAAATTAAATGAAACGGCAACTGAGTAAAAGGGAAAGGCTTTCACAAAGTGTGGAAAAATTATAAAGGTAGCTTAAAACTACATTTTCTGTAAAATCCATCAGTCATTTTGGAAATTAGTCGTACTAAAACCAGTAAGACTTGTTATGCAGGTAAATATTCTTGTACAGAGAGGATACTTGGAAGTTTCTATTGAGCTATGGTCTTAGAAATTCCATTCAGTGTGCCCAGATCATCCATACTTGGGTTAAAGTGTGGTTGGGTGTGTTGAACAGGAAGGAAGACTTGAGCTTTCTCTTCTGGTCTTCCTGTGGTTTCTACACAGTGTGGGTCTGAGGCACTTTGGCTTGCAGACCTTCCTGGAAATCTGTGTGGTAGATCTGCATTTGACTTTGCTCTCTGAAAGAATGTGATAATTTTAGTTTTTCTTGTCAAACAACTTTCACCTTATATATATATATATATAATTTTTTTTCTTTATAAACCAGCAATTTTTGGGCGGAGGAGATTAGGCAGCCTCTTCTGTGACATGCAACAAGCAGATGTGAATGGTGTGTAGGAGTGAATTGTGTAAACAGGGTGAATCGTGAACAGGTGTGAATTTAGGTGTGTAGGGATTTGCCTACAGTTCCCTTTTGTTTGTAAACCTGTAACTTCTATACATTAGCACTGAGACATAGTTTGCTGTCTTTTTTTGTATAGTTAATATCTTGTGTGTAACAGTATTTGTATTTTCCCCATGAGGAATGAATTCCACATGAATTCACCCCACCTGACTTCAGCTACGTGAATACCAGGCCTGCATGTTAAGGTATTTACCTAGGCTCCCTTTATAACTAAGAGAGGACTTAGAATGGATGGTTTATCCCATTTATCTTAAACACTTCTTTTATGTGTGTAGGGGCTGCTATAGATATTTTTCTGTCTTCATTAACTGCAGAGTAAGGCTAGAGGACTGGCTTAGACTACAGACCTGCCTTTAAAGTGGATTAAGTTAGGTGAGATGAATCCATTTTAGGTGCAAAATGAAGTCAACAAATTAATAGAGTTAGTTCCTTAGCTTTAAGGTCATGCTCCTTCTGCATTCATAGAGAACAAAAGGTAGAACATTCAGATATCAAAATTTGTAGAACCTGTGGATAGATAAATTTTTGTGTAGGAAAATGGAGATACTGAAAGAGACATAGAAAATTGATACTGTGAGCTATATAATTTTCTGAAGCATTCCTCAGCAAATGCATGCCATAGTCAAAAGCGTATATGTTATATCTTGCTGTTGTTATTCCACATACTTCACTGGCTAGATATCTGCAAAACAAAAATACCGAAGTTTTGGTTTTTCTACAACAGTATTTTAAAATACACAGTAGGAGGTAAAATATTTTGTCAAGCTGTCCATTTTCAACAAAAGCAGCCTAAATTAATTCCGATCTTTAGTTATATAACCCCATAGTACCATCATATGATGTATCATACTGAGTTCTGACATTAAGAGAGTTATTAATGAATTTTGCTTTCAGATTGATTAATGTTTCATTTTTCACATATCTTGGACATTTTACTAATCTTACACAAAATCGCTATCCGTGGGCAATATTATTTTGGTAGGAGGTATGTTGCGAAACTATGAGCATATAATGCATCATTGTCAAAGTATAATATTTCCAGGGTCTAGGCTGTAAGCAAAGACTTAGTAAAGTTGAAGTTGCAGGTGAAATTGTCAGATGGTTTTTAGAAGGATGGATTTATTACTGTCCTAGAGAGGCTATTTTAATGTATTTATAGATATTTTTGTAGATACTTATGTGTGTTATTTATATTTAATAGATTTGTAATTATGCTGTGATTAAAACAGCAAAAGCTATGTCACTGAAACTTCTTTTTTCTTAAAATATTTGAAAGGCAAAGGAAAAGAAACAGTCTTTCAGCAAATTATTTCCTTACGACTAAGAACATTTTAGAGAGGTTAGTGTTCTCTCTAACAAAACATTTTTATGGTCTGCATTTCATTGGATATTTATATAGATGAGAAGCTGATGACTGAGAAATGGAACTGTAAACTTCTTCCTGAGACACATGGTCAATTGAACTTTTTTCAGTAATAAAATGTACCTGTTTAATTTAAAATAAAATAATAAATCTGTCTTTATTTCAGAATAGTAAACCAAAATCCACACATCTCTAAGGGTAGCTGATGACCTTAATGGGACTGCTCACAGGAAAAGATATAGTTTAGTATTAGTAAGAGTCATGTCTGCCAACAGTTAGCATTTTTGCTCATTTTCTGATTGAAAAAAGTAATTCTTGTGAGATTCAGAAATGTTTTGGAGGTCTACTCGATTTATGACTGTAAATTGTGATATTTTGGAGGATCCAAATCTCTTGCCATTTTACCCATTATCTTCTGTTTGCATAGCTGCCTCTTCCTTTCTTTAATGAAAGAAATAAACATGCCATTATTTTTCTGAGCCATTCAAAGGTCAACAATCTATTTTCTATTACAAAAATAATAAATTGTCAGTAACTCATGCCATTATGGCCACCCTTCTGACATCTGCCATGAAGAGCAGTAGCTTCTGCCATGAAGCAGGAGCAGTATATGCTTAGCTCTGTTAATTTTATTCTTTAACAGAAGGCCAGAAAGACAGAGTTTTAGGCATCTTTATTATCTCCATAAAGGTTTTAAAATTTATTGTTATATAACCTAGTCTTTCTCTTGGGGTAGTCTAAAACAACCCTCAACCAATTTCAATTATAGAAGGATCATATAAAGGAAGTATTCATGTAAATATAACCTAGTCTTGCTCTTGGGGTAGTCTACGGCAATCCTCAACCTCATCCAATTATAGACAGATCACATGAAGAACGTACTCATTTAAATATAGCTGACAGGTTCACAGATAGCTAGAAACTGGTAGATGATCTAATCTTACTGCTGAGATAGCATAGGCCATAGGATTTCATCACTGAGCCCAATAGTGTAAAGAAAAATGCCTTCTAGAAAGCAATCCAGCCTTGATTTATAGGAATCAAAAAATCTGTTGCTCCCTTCAGGCTTTTTGGCAAACAGTTTCATTTTCTCTGTAATTTGCCTGTACGATACTTTAATTTGGTCACATTTATCAACTTTATATGAAACATATGCCTTCTGGGATAATATTTCTGTATTTTTTTCTATAAATAAGACATTACAATTGAAACAAAATAATTGTATGCTATGATGGTTTCTTAAAATAGGCTGCAGCATGCTCTGCATGGTAAACAGCAGAACCCTTTCTTTGTGTTCTAGCTTCCTAGATATACAAAGCATGCACAATATAACAGTCTAATTAACTCATAAAGTGCAATCACATGTCCACTGGTTGAAGGATGTGAGTAGTGCATCTTTTCTGATTTGTTTTTAGTTTGGTTATTGGATCACAACAATCTAGTAACACCCTCTTTTGCAAGTTCTCTAATATTTATATTTGCTTTGTGGAAAATCTTTGATCCTTTGCTTATGTTTGTGGAAAATAAATTATCATTGTTTACTAGAAGCTCCAAAGACTGAGAGAAGTCATGTGTTGGAGAGCAGGACATCTTAGGATGTTACAGAATTTAGGGTTCCGGCCATACAAGACTGTTGATAGTCCTGTACATATTTCAGCATTCAGATTTGTTGCATTAACTTTATTTTTCTGTTTAAAATTAAGACTGTGATTGCAGAATTAGGCAAGAGTGATAACATGTATTTGTTAAGATGACAGTGAACATGAGCAATGCTAATCTGATGGCTTTTTACAGACTATACTTTGCTCGGCTTAAAACTTGGCAAAGAAGAAGGATTTTTTGGTTCATTTGTTTTTGTTTCTGTGATAGAAATGGAAAAGCAAATACTTTGAACACTGTGGAGCATGTATCAGTAGAATATCAAGAAAGAATCTAATACCTGTGGAAAGCTTAGGAAAGTTGGCGCTGTTTACTCTCCATATAAAATTTCAGGATATCACTTTGAATTATTAAGGTGTTTTCTATTTGTTTCTTGAAACACTGGAAACCTGACGTAGGAAAAGACAAGAGAGGTCTCTGAGTTTCAAACTATTATGAAACTGAATGGGAAGCGATTTTAAACTCCCTTGGTAATCTTTCACATACCCATAAATATATCTTAAAGGATGCTTTCGGTAATAAATCACTATAATATAGGTCTTATGTCTGTCTTAATATTACAACATCTGTGAGCAAAATAGATGTGAGCTTGTAAAGGGATTCACATAAGAGACTGTCTTTGTAAGTGAAGTCTGTAGTATGCAAATGTAATGCTTATAGCTGCAGCATTTGTTGCAAAGATTGTGGGAAGTAAAGACTGAGAAAACACAAAATTGTCCTGATACTCTTAACGTTGGTTGGCATAGGACTCAAGGAGTGTTTAATGCATGACATTAGAAGCTATTAGAAAACTCCAAATTTTTATTATAATTAAATCTTTAATTCACTAGTCAAGAAGTTGTTTTACCCTCAGACCTACTTTCTCCAACTGTAACATTTGTATGGTGAGGATTAAGTAGGCAATTTTTGTGTAACACCTTGAAAATACAAAGAGCAAAATACAAATGTAAACACTTGTCAAATATATCTAGAAAAAATTAAGGCATACTAGAATCACTAGTCAACTTTATTACCTTTCTTTTTATGCAAGGGTTGTAAGTAATGAAACTACTGCTGCTTCAGAATTTTTTCTCTCCTGTTTTGCTGAAGGACCTCTAACCGCATTCTTTCAGCTCAGGAATAGATCTTCATAAATTGTGAAGTTGCTGCTATTGATCTAGCCATTTTTTTGAAAAAACTTCAAAATTTAGGCACGAGTGAAATGTAGGTATTATTGTTAAATGGTCGCCAATCCTTGCCACATCATCGTTGTTTCTTTTCCTAGGTGTTCAGAACCATTCAAATGCTGCCATACTACAGTGTGTGACCCTAGAAAAAGCTGCCTAGTTAGAACATTGTCTTAAGAGTACAGAACCATGACTACTTTATAGTATATTTTGCTCTCTCCCCTCCCACTTTTAGTTGAGTAACTTTTCCTCCAGTATTGAGCTGGATGAAAAATTGTATGGAACTATTTAAGAGATACTTCATTGGTTTTTTTCCTCATCAGCTGACAACATATTTGTCAATAATGTTTCATTTCTCCTTTTCTTTCTCAAACATGTACTAAATGACCAGATGGCATTGCATTGCATCTGAAACCTGTATTATCAGGAAAAGAGTAGTTATTACTGGTTGTTTTTAAATGTTATGGGTAAGACAGCATGTTTCAACCAAATTCCAGAATATTCTTAGAGCTGTAGGCTCCAAGGTACTAAAGGGTATGGGTTGAAAAGTAAAAGCTTGAGATTTAGTGGAAGATAGTAACTGAGCAGCTATATTCTTACATGGACTGGTTTAGTGTCGACAGGCTTGGATAGTGAAGTAGGATTTAGTACTGTTGAATTTAAATTAGAATAGTAAGAAATGATATACAATATTTGGCACAAATAAAAATCAAAATGACTAATAAACAAAAACTTAACATGTCATCAGCCAGCAAGTAAGAGTCTGTAGGTTTGGGCAGGCTTACCAGGCAGAGAAAGGGCCCAGGCTGGTATTTCGGTGGGGAAGCCAGAGTGTGCAGTACCTGTGAGGCGAGTGTGTAAGTGCATGCATCTGTTTGCTAGTGAGCCCCAAGCTGGACCAGCCAGTGAGTAGGATACCAATGGGGAGGGTAAGAGGGCCTGGGAACTGGTCAGGGGTGTTGGACGGACAGAGGGGTCATGCAGGTATTGGAGGGATGCGCTAAAGTACATGTGTGTGTGAATTGAGAGAGTGTTGAGTGTGTGCTGTCAATAGTGAGCTTCAGTCTCTACTGGTTGAAGAGGAGGAGGGCACATGGCTCTCTGTACTTAATGTTTTATGTCAGTCCTGCATGTAGGTGATGTTGAAGGCAGCACCTTGTCTGTGGCAGCCTGTATAGCTGGCCATGTTGGTGTCCTCTGTGTGTGTGTTTGGGATACATGCTCAGCATCACTACTGGTTGAACTTGCAAATGAGAAAGCAGCAGCTGCGTCCATTGACCTGGGATGGAGATCTCTGGATCTCTGGGCTGGACTCCAGGGGCCAGCAGGAGGAGTTACTGGGCCCCAAAGCTGCTGGAGGCAGTGGCCACTTCTGAAATCCCTTAACAAAATGTAATCAGAATACTTATAACCAGCTCCCACGTTTTCCTTGAATTTTTTTTTTGTTCACAAAAAGCAATTACATTGATGAAAAAGCACATTAATCCCCAATGATTGTTAATCTTTACAGTTTTATACTATCATATAGCCATAAATATAAGCAAAATCCCTTAAGAACTGTTAAAAACAAAGTGTCTTTGATGAAAACACAAAAAAGTAACTACAGAACAAACCAGAAAAAACCCAGAAAACTTAATATTATTGTGAGTAAAAACCAAGGTCAAGTTTATCTTGCAGCAAACAGAATGAGTATTAATTAAAATATCCACAAGCTAAAATAATCTTGTAATACTTTTCTAACATAAAGATACCATAATCTGCTAAATCACTGCCTGTTCCTATTACATGTAAATAAAAAAATCTTGGGGTACTTTATCCAAATGGAAAATTATACAACTGGTGCACTAGTTGTGCAATATTCAGAGCTCATGTGGCGTTCCATTGAAGTTTAGAAGACTTGGTCGACATGCAGGTTTTCTGTATTTTTTCCCCACTGAACAAGAGAATTATAGCGTGAGAATCTACCTAAGTAAATAATCAGCGACAATTTTCAAACTTTCATTATTTATGCTGCATGGTTTAAAGGTCTTCATGCTTATTTTGGTACTCACATGTGTATATATACATTTATATACACTCTAATTGGCTGTGCAAAAAAGCAAAATTCTTTGGTAAGAGAAGCTAATTCACATTGTATCAGATATTAGACATGATGTTAGGTAGCTGTTATGAAAGATACTAGGAAGTTTATATTACAGAAGATGGTAACATTTATTTGCACCAGTTTTCATCCTTGACGTACTGTGCTTTAGCTTTCGTAATTGCCGGTGAGATATAACTTTCTCTTCATATTACAGAATCACTGAATTGCTTTCTTTGGTGGACTTACTGCCTTTTGTGATTCTGTAGTCAGGCATTTTCTGTGGGTATCACAATTCCTCTGAACCTTGAATAAGTGAATCACAGAATGGCCGATGTTGGAAGGGATCTCTGGAGACTGACTAGTCCAAACCTCTCTAGGCAAGCAGGGCCACCCAGAGGCGGTTGCCCAGGACCATGTCCAGATGGTGTTTGGATATCTCCAGGGAAAGAGAGTCCACAGCCTCTCTTGGCAGCCTGTGCCAGTGCTCAATCATCCTCACAGTAGAGGAGTTTTTTCTTATGTTTAAGTGAAATTACTTATATTTCAGTTTGTGCCTCTTCTCTTTTCCCTGTATACCACTGAGTAGAGCCTGGCTCAGTTTTCTTTATAGGCCCGCTTTGGTTATTTATACACATTGATTAGATCTCCCTTGAGTCTTCTCCAGGTTGAGTCTTCTCCAGGTTAAATAGTCCCAGCTCTCTCTCAGCCTCTCCTCGTATGTCGATACTCCAACCCCCTAATGTTCTTCATGGCTCTTTGCTGAATTTGCTAGAGTATGTCCATGTCCTGCTTGTACTGATATATAATTCCTATGGCAATTCCTTTTGCTCTAGGAATTATGTATCTGATTTTTGTGCTAAGCAGTAAGATAACGTACAGAGTGATTTTTTCCAGTACCCAAAACCATGAAGAGGCCCAGATCACTACATCTAAATCTGAATTTCTGGTAGCTCAAAATGCAACAGATATGCTAAAGTCAAAATTTTGACCAGTAATCATTAAACTGCTAGCCCATCAAATAAATTCTTAGTTGATGAGAACTCAGTAACAGGGGGTGGGGGGGGAGATGTAATTCAGCAAATAGGCAACTTACAACTGCCAGGCCAGAGAAGTGAAGATCGTAAGGTATAACATGAAAACATTTGAATGGTCATACTGGTTTAGACTGGATGTCTGTCTAGCCCAACACCCTGTCTGGCTACTTAGAAAAAATATAAGAATAATACAATGCTTACAGTGATGCTTTTCCTACGTTCTTTCCTAGTTTTCTGCAGTTGGCAGTTCAGTGACTCCCTAAGCCAGGAGTCCTTGCATTTAGTAACCGATGGACTCATTACTTACAAACTTCTTTTCCATGATTTCTTTTCTGGAGTGTGAAAGGGCTTCATAATCTAGAGCCACTGCGTTAGTATTTGTTCCAAAGCTTATGTAATTTCTGATTTTTTTTATTTCTTCTCCAAGTAAAGAGATTAAATTCACTGCCTTAAATGTGTATGCATCTTTATTTATTCAAACAAACTGAAACTCAAATTTTCTTGCAATCTTTCATAAGCTTATAAGATTTGTAAAGCTGAATTTGGTAATTAATTGCTTGTTAGCCATTCTCTTCATAATGGCCAATATGTTATAAATTGTTAGCAGAAATATCTCTGATCTATAACTGCTTAGAGAATGTAATTCTCAGGGCGAGGGGGAGAAGACTTGGCAAAAGTTAATATTGAACTACTTCTTTCTGAAACCGTTCTAAACTGATTTAAATATCCTGGTGTGGAGAAGTCAAGTAGTCCTTATAGTCCAGTATCTCAACTGTGATACTGACTGATATGAAAAGCTTCATGGTTGTATGCAAGAATATCTGAAGTATTTAGTAATGTAAATATCTAGGGTAAATTAGCCCTATTAAGACCCTATCTTGAGCTACGGTAACTAAAAGCTGGCATAAGACTTGAATAATTTAACCATGTTGCCCCCCAACACTTCTTTCTATTAAATTTATATTTTTTTGAAAGTGCATGTCCAATCCCTTTCTGAATATTTTATGTTCCTATCTCAAGTATAGTGCTTTAATTGCCCTTCAGTGTTTTTTTCTTTTAGGAGATACGAATAGAATGTTTTGCATGTTATTGTTTCTATACTGTACTTTCTTACTTTGTTGTGTTTCCTGTTACTCTTCTCCTTTGTAAGATGTCGTGGTTTAACCCCAGCCAGCAACTAAGCACCACACAGCTGCTCCCCCCTCCCAGTGGGATGAGGAGGAGGATTGGGGAAAAAAGTAAGACTCATGGGTGGAGATAAGAACAGTTTAATAACTAAAGTAAAATAAAATATAATACTAACTAATAATAATAAAGATACAATAATAATTGTGATGAAAAGGAGTATAACAAAAAAAGAGAGAAATAAGACCCAAGAAAAGACAAGTGATGCACAATGCGATTGCTCACCACCCGCTGACCAATGCCCGAGCAGTGATCCGCCCCTCCCGGCCAATTTCCCCCCATTTATATAGTGAGCATGATGTTCTATGGTATGGAATACCCCTTTGGCTAGTTCGGGTCAGCTGCCCTGGCTCTGCTCCCTCCCAGCTTCTTGCACACCTGCTTGCTGGCAGAGCATGGGAAACTGAAAAATCCTTAAGATAGGCGCTACTTAGCAACAACTAAAACATCAGAGTGTTATCAACATTACTCTCACACTAAATCCAAAACACAGCACTGTACCAGCTACTAAGAAGAAAATTAACTCTGTCCTAGCCGAAACCAGGACATAAGATTAAAAAAAAGGTCCTAGGTTTTTCAGTTTCCTTTCATATGAGACTTTTTTCATCTCCTTAATCATCGTTGCTATCCTACTTCACCTATATCTGGTATTCTTCCATAAATTGAGTGGCAATTTCCTATCAGCTACTGCAATGAACTAGAGTTTTAGTTACATGTACATACCTCAGCAAAAAGGCAACAACAATAATTATGGAAACTATCTACCATACAAGGTCAATTTTAACTGATGCTTCTATATAGAATAATCAACTCTGCCTCTATAAAAGTAAACGGAGGCTAGTGAGCATGCAGAAATGAAGCACAACTATCATGTAAATAGTTTAGGACCTCATCCTGCATAAGTGTCGTATACATTTATTGTTCATTGAAGTTAATAGGTACTGAGGTCATTCAGTGGCACTTTAAAGCATGAGAGCCTTATTCCACGTTAATCTCTATTTACATTTTATTTTTGTTTTAGCTTTAATATTAAAGCACTTCAGAGGAAGAGCCGGTAACCATAACAACTACAATTTGCCATGTTTCAACTGTTTTATTTCTGTATGCAATTTAATAGCTTTGGCTTTTCAGTGGTTGAGCACATTTGATTTAATGCTCTCTTCACGTTTATCTGTGTAGTGAGAACAAGAACTAGTTTTGATCTGGTACCTCAAATGTACAACTCCAAACTGTTTGCTGGGATTTCAGTACTGACAATTATTACTAAAATGTTTGAAAGGATGAAGAAGCAATTAGAAGGAGAGTATGAAAAAGTCAAGCAACAAGACCAAAATTGGGTACAAAATGTAATAGCTATTATGATCAGTGATATAGATAGATCTTCATTAAAATCAAAGTTTTCATTAATACACAAGGAGTAACTTCAAACTGTAGCTATATGGAATACCCTTTTAGTAATGACAATGTGTTTGAAACAAACATTTTTTTAGAGCTAAAAGTGGCTAATTTTAAAAAGTCAAACTGTATACAGATGAAAAAAAACCACGCTAGTTAAAATTAAGGAGCAAGGACAAAAAATTTGCGAGTGCTACAGCAGCTTTTTACAGACATGTTATAAAATGCTTTGGAATAAATTATAGATAGAAATGTAATCAATGTTTAAAATAGTTTGTCATGTATATGTGTATATCTTACAATATAGTGTATGTAATATGCATAAACATAATTTAGATATAGTAAATATTTAATAGCATAGATATGCATATATTTTGAAATACATAAATATAATAAAATCCAAAATAGAAAAAAGAGTGAACAAATATTAATATTAAACAACATAGTGAAAAACTATTAGATATAAGAATGAAACTTAAAAAAAAAAGTAATGTTCAAATGCTGTTTGTTATTGTACATAAAACTGTAATAAAGCAGAAAGGCTAAAAGTTAATTCAGGCTTTTGCAAATACACCAAACCCAGAAAGTATTCCAGAGAGTTTGAGAAGCCAGATAGTCATAAAAGTATAAAAAGGCCACTTAAAAATATAAAAGCAGTGTAAGCTCCTTAAGGAGTGTGAATTTTCTGCAGTGCTCACAAATAGGATCCAGTTCTCAGCTTATCCTTCAGCACTGTGGCTATTAGAAATAAATGGTACCTTTGTTGGATTATTTTTTGTCAAAACTAGAACAATTTTAAAAATTTACATTTTTTCACATTACATCTAATAATGGTTAGAATTAGTGAGGTGGGGAGATAATGGGAAGTAAATAATAGATAAGAAATAGAAAGAATACCTCAGAAACAGCTAATGTAAAAGTCTTCAAAAACTGAGTACTTACCTCTGTGCGAATCAACTTCATAGAATTAAATCATCTCTAGTGAGAAATAAAGAACAATAGTAAATATTTTCCTCATTTTAAGATATGCTTTTATCCTATAACCTTGACCGAAGACCTTTATGCTGGTACAGCAGATAATTTGTAAACAGAATTACGTGCTTTTAAGTACTCAATAGAAAATTAATTTTGTGAGCTTAGAACCATGACATGCTTGACTTCCTTGAAAAGGAAGACACAGAACATTTTGTGTTCTGCCAACTGTCTTCTGGTTTAAAGTATGTAATGGCTGATAGAATAAAGAAAATTTAAATAAATAATTAAAGCATTTGATTTTTTTACCAATTAATTGACTGGAATAATTACTACACTCCTTTCTTATGTGGTGTCTTCTCCACGTGTTCTTTAATCACGTGATCTTATTCAGCTCGCTATGATTTCCTAAAGAGCAGTTCATAATATTAAAGTGTAGTTAATTAGAGACGGAAGGTAATCTTACTAAGCTCAGCCTAAGGATATTCTTTGATTTTAAAGGGTTGACTACTTATCTGAATTTGACAATTGGATTATTTAAATTTATATTGACTTTTGTCAAACTGTTTAAATGTGTAGCTCATAATTTAACTTATAGTTGCACCAACTTGTTAAAACAGATTTGCTAAGTTGGTAGAATAAACTCATTGCACATTCTAACAATAATGAGCTGTGAGTTAGTGACAGGGAAGATGTAAGAATCTGAGATGAATGTGTAACTTCCTTGTGTGCTTGGCTGAGTGATAATTCCTGAAGCAAGCTTCTTGGCTCAGAAGTTTTACCTCCTCTTTGCTGTTCGTACCTTCTATCTCATTGGAGAAAAGCTCAGCCTCTTTTAATCTCTCACCATGATAATTTCCTCCATCTCTTATTGGTTCATCATTTTGCAGATCTGAAATTCTAAAAGCTCAGTGAAAATAAGAATAATTGTGTGTCACAGGAGAACTAGGTAGGGCAGAGGCAAGAACAGAAGCACTCAGTGGTATGTAATTTAAAATTCCTTTACTAGGGAAGATGGATATAGTGGGTGGATTGCGATTTCTTTTCTAAGACTTCTGTTCTATGGCACTTATGCTGTAGTCTCACACAGACCAGGGCCCTAGCCCCTCTGGTCCAGTGTGACCAGCACCATGGACCCAGGAAACAGGACATTCACTCTAGCTGCTCAGCGTGCCTGAGTCCTGGCTGGTGGCCTGGCCCCTACACGTAGTGCTTGCACCTGTGGCTCAGCTTTCTGCGGAATCTTGGACATGGCGAGAGGGCAATTGTTTTAACTATGTATTGCTTTCTAAAGTAGACTGTTGGCAGAAGCTGGCAACGGCTTGGGTGGTCGTGTGACACCAGGCTAGGCTCATTGACATTCTCCATACCGAAGGTCAATGAATGGTTTTCATAACGGTTTCTAACGTGTTCTGGTCTCCCACCCCAAACGTGGCACAGAAGTGAGGAGTTAGCAACAGTTACATAGCAAAGTTAATCTATTGCTTAATTGCTTTTCCAGCTTGTACTGGATTAGTTTAGTGAGTCAGAGCTGGGCAGATATAGTAGAGGTCTCACATACCTGGGACTTTACCCTGTGACATGCATCTGCGCTGCCTGATGGTAATGACAAATAATTAAAGATCTAAAGGGCTCACCTGTTCTTTGCATCATTATATAAGACTTCTAGCTCATGCATATGAGCTGCATATATGCCAGCAGCTGTGGGAAGACCACGTCTGGGGCAGAGGTTCAGTGACGTAAATGGAAGTAGCCTTACCAGTTTTTGGATAGCATCTGCTATTTCAAGTCTGTGATGCAAATGTTGAGAGTCTCATTGTTGAAGGGCAAAGAAAGGGATACACATAGGGGAAGCTAACAGGATGCTTGTGTCCTCCACTGGTAGCGCTATAGTCCTATCTATCATGCATTTCTATGGATCTCATCTTTGCTCACAGGCACGTGCGTTCATATTCCGCAGAGTGCAGAGTCCGTAAGAACAAAAGAAAAACATCTTCTAGTGGATAAATTATACCTTTCCTTGAAAACCAAAATTTCCTGGTTTGCTAAGGAATTAACATGTTCCTGCGTGTTTTCCACAAATTTGGTTTTTTTTCTGCAGATGTGTTTACCTCTGGTTAAGTAAACTACCATATTATTTCATCAGAAGCCTTTGCTATGAATGAAAAAAATACCATTTTATCTAAAGAAAAATAAGGTAGTGAGGCTATTTTACAATGAGATAATTAAAACAGATTTTAGCTCTGTTGTTTGACTGTCATACCAGTTGAAATTTCCTGCCTTCAGTTTTCACGTATCTTATGATTCTAGTGTTTGTCACGTCTGTCATTCAGCCAATTAAATTCACATTGAGAACAACCGTTGTGAGGGAAGAGAGTGTCATTGTAATGAGCTCCTATTATTGTTTACATTCTTGTACACTAAGTGGAATTTCAAGAAAGTATCGGAACCTGACAGCAGAAGGAAAGTATTCTTGTTAGTGAAAACTAAGATGAAGACATTGTTGTCTCTCTGAAATGCTGGGATTTATCTTCACAGTCTGAGAATTTACAATGTCCTTTATGTTCATCTATAATTGCCAAATCTCTGTTATTTATATTGACATTTTGAATGAATGTAGTCAAATCAATACGTCTCAGTGGAGGTGAATTTTTAGAAGTAAATGATGTGTACAAGGTGTGAGAATGATTGTTTTAGTCTTGATCCAATATAAACTACTTAGTGAGAGTTACACTACCCATTTCAATTATGCTATTCATTTAAAGCTATTTATTTAAATTAAGAATATTTCTTTCTAAACAAAAAGTTTAAAATCATTGACTTTCGTAAATTGTTGCTATAATTACAAGTGACAAATTAATGTCATATTCCATACACAATACAATCTTTTACTTATGTAATAGCAACCCCATTGGCTGACAAGTTGGAGATGGGACCAGATTTAGAAAGAAGCTGCTGCTAGTGCTTTTATTAAAAAGCCACGTTTCTACTGAGAAGAACTTCAGCAATTCATGTCTCTGCTGAATGGCAGTCTCCAACAGAGTCCTGGATAGAAATATTTTCTCGTGCTATTTGAGCTTTGGAAATTTCAAATTCTTTTTCTGCTTTTGCACTGAAGTGAAACCAAACTTTTTGAAACATATTCAAAGTATAAAGTAGTAAAGCTTAGAAAAGGAGGAAGGTAAAAAAAATCCTGAGTAGTCTGATGGAAACATGCCTTACCTGATGTTCCTGTACCTTGAACTGTCACAAACATATGTAAATGCTCTAATCAACAGCAGAAGGCCATTCTTGAATAGATGTCTCTGTTGGAGAGAGATTCCTGTTATATAAACACATTGATGTTTATGTGATAGACTTGGAATCTCTCTTTTCCAAATTCACAGTGAAATGTCATGAATAGAAGACAACTTGTTGTTGGAAAAGGGTCTCCTGTACCAGAAACTACACTGTTCAACTGAGCAGCCTTTTTCTACATATTGGTGCTTGCTAACAGAAAGCCCTATAGCCTACATTTGTATATGCATGTATATGCATCAAACCATTAGTACATCTGATATTACAATAGTTGTTTCATAAAGCAGCAAAAAAAGAGGCATTTTGCATACAAGCTCATTGCTATGAGTAGCTTTTTCTTTCTTTTAAAAACAGAACAATTTTTTCCTTTTTAAAACAGAACAAACTTTAAAAGCAAAGGACTAATGTAGTGTTCACAAGTGCATAAAAATCCTAAATGCTTCCTTTTCTCATGTTACAAAAATATTTATGACCACAACAATTCATAGAGTTTCAAACTTCTGTGCTTAACTTTGTCTCAAATATTTTAAGAGAAATGCTCAACTCATTGCACTTCCACTGACTCCAAGAAGCCTACAATTCTAGGCACTGAAAGGTATCGTATTACTGATGGAGATGTACTCTAACTAATCCACACCTATTGAACCTCAATCAGGAGATAATTTATGGCTGTCTTTGTTGTACAGAATATAAAACTGGGATCATATTGGTCCTTCTGATTTTTTTTTTTTTAATCTGTAGCTACATATTTCATCATGAATTGGACGAATTGGAAGCTGTGAATTGGAAGAATTACATGTATGTATGTAATCATATCATTTTGCAAAAGATACTGTAAGTGACTAGTATAACAGAGAGGGCATTCAACAACTGACAGCACATAAAAATACCATACTGGATCAGATTAAAGGTCCATCTATCCTCGTACCCTACGGCAAGCAGTAGATTGGAAGGCAAGTAGCAGGTCTGCCAAGCAGCTGGTCCTTTGGGTTTCTGTAGAATATTCCCGTTATAGGTGGATGCCCAGCTATTCACTTGACTGTCTGTGAGTTAGTACTAAACCAAGAAAAATTAAATCAAAACCAAACCACACCAACCAACCAGCCAATCAGCCAAACAAGCAAGCAAAACCCCCAAGCCCCACAGAAAGAGGAGGAGGAGAAAAGTTCATTTTTTCCCAAATGAAATTAAAAACCAGTTTAGGAGTGTTCCTTTCAATTTTGGCCGGTTCTGACTCAGATCTTAACACTTTTCACAGGCCACCTCTACAGAAGTAAGAAGCTTAAATATTTCCAGTATGAGATCTTTCTAGACTTTGCATAAAGGAAACAGTATAGAGTTTACAATTTTTCTTCTCTTTACCCCAAACAGAAATAACAGTGCAGTTGTAGAAAATACAATCTCTATTAAAATCTAGTCTAGTTATGATATACTATTTAATCTGCTATAAAATTTAACATAAAGACGCACATACAGACAAATCTGCATGTGTGTGCAAAATTTCAAAGGAACAGTGATACACTTTGTAAAGAACCAATATTACAGTAGTCCCATCCTCAAAATACAGTAGCTCATACATAAGACGCTACACAGATGTATTGGGTTTGCGTGGCAAGGTTTTTGTAGCGGGGTGGGGGGGCTACAGGGATGGCTTCTGTGAGAAGCTGCTAGAAGCTTCCCCTGTGTCTGATAGAGCCAATGCCAGCCGGCTCCAAGATGGACCCGCTGCTGGCCAAGGCCGAGCCTATCAGCAACGGTGGTAGCGCCTCTGGGATAGCATGTTTAAGAAGGGGAAAAAAAACTGCACGACAGCAATTGCAGCCAGACAGAGGAGTGAGAATATGAGAGAGAAACAACTCTGCAGACACCAAGGTCAGTGAAGAAGGACGGGGAGGAGGTGCTGCAGGCGCCAGAGCAGAGATTCCCCTGCAGCCCGTGGTGAAGACCATGGTGAGGCAGGCTGTCCCCCTGCAGCCCATGGAGGTCCACGGTGGAGCAGATATCCACCTGCAGCCCATGGAGGACCCCACGCCGGAGCAGGTGGATGCCTGAAGGAGGCTGTGACCCTGTGGGAAGCCCATGCTGGAGCAGGCTCCTGGCAGGACCCGTGAACCTGTGGAGAGAGGAGCCCACGCTGGAGCAGGTTTGCTGGCAGGACTTGTGACCCCGCGGAGGACCCACGCTGGAGCAGTCTGTTCCTGAAGGACTGCACCCCGTGGCAGGGACCCATGCTGGAGCAGTTTGCGAAGAACTGCAGCCTGTGGGAAGGACTCACAGTTCATGGAGGACTGTCTCCCGTGGGAGGGACCCCACACTGGAGCAGATGAAGAGTGTGAGTCCTCCTCCCCCTGAGGAGGAAGGAGCAGCAGAAACAACGTGTGATGAACTGACTGCAACCCCCATTCCCCATCCTGCTGTGGCGCTGAGGGGGAGGAGGTAGAGAAAATCAGGAGTAAAGTTAAGCCTGGGAAGAAGGGAGGGGTGTGGGGAAGGTGTTTTAAGATTTGTTTTTTATTTCTCATTGTCCTGCTCTGATTTGACTGGTAATTAATTAATTTTCCCCAAGTAGAGTCTGTTTTGCCTGTGATGGTAATTGCTGATTGATCCCTCCCTGTCCTTATCTTGACCCACGAGCCTTTCATTTTATTTTCTCTCCCCTGTCCATCTGAGGAGGGGGAGTGATAGAGCAGCTTTGGTGGGCACCTGGCATCCAGCCAGGGTCAACCCACCACAACAGACTATAAATGAAAGTTCATTTGCAACATGACCTTGATAAATACAGAATGACAGCAGATTAGCCTTCCAGACCCATAAAGTATTGTTTAAAAGAATTTACAGTGTCAGTGAGGAAAATCTCCATGTATAGTTTCCCCAACTGTCAACTTTTTAATTTAGTATGTAGTTTAACAGAAATTCTATGTTTAAATGACCCAGTTTCCACCAAGTGTTTCAATTAACTCATCCAGGAGGAGATGCTGAAAGGGATGCATTTTTTAATAAATGCAGATTTATATGCTCTTATGAATTTATATTTGCTCCCTAACTATTACAACAACAATAAAATCTTCAAGTTTACTGAATGTTCATGAAATGCACAATCCTTGGTATCAGATATGCTGTTCTTTACTTTGTTGTGTTTTTTAAGAAACTATATTTTCATCCATATAAAGGCACAGAGATGAAAATGTTACACATCTGAAGGCAGGCAAAAGCTTTTTCAAATGAGTCTGTGAAGAAGTATGTGTGAGCAGTATAAAGAATCTGATCAATAGAAAACAGAAGAGAAGTAGGAAAAGAAAATTAAAATTAGGGATGAAGGAGCTAACCTGGGAGCAGGGAACACAGTTAAGGTTTGCTTCACTGTGCATCAGAAACACAGGATCAATAAGGCCATTGCTTAAACTGAAAATAAAAATGACTTGTGTAAATGTGCTTTATTATTCTGGGCCTTTGTGATTATGTGGTTTCAAGACTTTTCTGCTGTTTTTCAGTTCTGCATTGCTTATTTTTTTCTTCCACAACTCACCAGTCTGTTTTTTTTTTTTTTCCTGGAAAGCTGTCTTCTACAGTCTAAACCTACTTGTCTGTCTATATACATTTATCTATACTATTTTATAGAAATATAAAATATGATAACGGAGCATGGGAAAAAACTAATATTCAGTCTGTGTTATAGTTCCACGTGTCAGGAAACAAGAAAACAAAGATACCTTTGAGACAGGATACAAGCCAGATGTTGACATGAGTTAAATCAGAGAGATCCATAAATTCATGTAGTCTCAGACTATGATTTGAGCTTTCACATTTTGTAAGATACTTACGGAACTTACCAGGCAGCAGTATCTGCTGATGCTCTCAGTTCTCCTTAATGGTTCATATTAGATGGATTGTATCGCTTTTACGTGTATAAACTGACAAAAGTCAGCAATAGGCCATAGTTCAGTCTCTCTCACCCAAGAAGCTGTGAAACCTTGAACTGAATGCTAACTCACAGAAAAAGCCATCGCATGCCAATCATACTGTAATCATAGTGGTGAAGAGAATGAAAATGCTTCTGTAAGATATATTTTGATCGAAAAGAACCTGCTAAGAGGTCAGAAATGCTACTTGTGAGGTGCAGGAAGAAGTGAATTATGTATTGCATTTTTCTTCTTCTTCCCATGATTGAAACAATACATAAAATTTTGTGTTTGGTAATGGCTTGTTCCTAAGAGCTCAGAAAAGAGAACTGAAAGAATCAAAGAACACCCACATCCTTCTATGGTTCTAAATCTTATTTTTTGCAGAGAAAGGTCTTTGGATTTTTTTATATACTCAAGAATGTAGGAATGGAGGTGAAAAAATAATGAAACAAAGGCTACAGAACAAAATGAGAAAAAGTCTACTGAATCAGAGCAAAGTTCTGCCAGTCCAGAAAATCACGAGGTTGATCTTATCTTTACAGGCAATCAGGGTTGATTGAAAGACTGTGTCCCTCCAGCAGCAAATCTGGTGAAATAATGACCTCTGATTTTGACAGAAAACATCTATGTGGGTCTTTGAGAGACAGCAGGAATTGGAAAAGGGGCATCTTCTATACCAAAAGCTCTTTCCACGTTTGCAGATAACAGGTCAGCTTTACAATGACTTCGGGTGATTGCTCATGTTAATGAGGTGTTGTCTGGAACCTCCTTTTCAAGTAGTACATCAAGAAATTTGTGTTGAATCATGTCTGATACTAAGATACTACGTCGCATTGGTCTCATGAAACATCATTTTCTCCAGTGTAACCAGCAAGAGAAACAACGAGTGATTTAAAAGGACAGAGCCAGTCTTAGAAAACTTTTGATGACAAAGACTAGACATGAACGTTTTCAAATGATCGTCTGAGGAAATATCTTTTGAAAGATTAGAGGCTGTGTCAAACTGTTGAACTCAGCGCTGTAGATCTGCTGTTGTCATTAGAGTTCATTCACCACATTTTATATAACGACCATATTTGTAGAGGCATTGAGGAAGAAGGGGGCCTTGTACACCTATAGAAACAATCAGAATGAATATGATCATTCTGTCTCTTTTGCTTATACATGCATATTACCTTTCCCTAGAGTGAATGAGGCAGATTCATTTGTTTTATTCCTGCTTCTTAAAGTGATCAACAATACTTTCTTTTTTAATTCCCCCTCAGTCTGCAGAGAAGGACTTTGCTCAGAGTGATGGTAGAGAGAAACTAGAGAGAGGAATGGCCTCCTTTATTCTGGGTCCATTTTTTAATGGATCAGTCACCCTGCCTTTTCTATCAGCAGGTTTCATAATGTGGCAGATTTAACCTTTAATAGATAACTAAGAATTGATTATTTTAGAAGAACATGAGTATTTTAAATTTAGGAATGACTGTTCTTTGAGGATTAAATTCAGCTAGTGATACTGGGCAGAAACTACTTATGCTTTTCAGAGTTTGGGTTTTTTTTCCTCCAATTTAAATCTCTTTCCCTTTTCCCTTAAAAGCATATTGTAGTTCCTTTAATTTAAATAAATGAGGAAATAAGTGAATAAGGAAAATATGAGGAAGTATGGTTCGTTGCAGTAGATTGAACTCTCTTCTGACTTAGCTTTTATAGTTAAAATTTGAATGGTATTTTGTAGTTATGTTTTTATTTTTGTGTTCATATTATACAAAAGATGATTTTCAAATGGGATTTTTTTGTGTTAACTGAGTATTTGAATTAAAAGATTGCTGGAATGTTGTGTGCATTGGATTTAGTGATTCCAGCTGTGGAAGCAGAATATCTGATGTACTAAAGTTCAAGAGCAAATGTAAATAAGAGGACCCTTAACCTAACTAGCCAACCTGTCAGAAAAGTGGCTGCAATGCAGAATCTCTTAACGTTGGATAGTTGCCCTTGAAAATGTTTCTGAAATATTAAAGCATGTATATGAGCAACCATGGGAATTATTGAAGCAGAGGATAAAAACCAGTAAACAGTGGAGGATTTAAAAAAAAAAAAAAAAGGTTTTATTCTTTCCCCTGTAAGTCCATGGGGTAAATTTGAAGTTCTTTTTCAACAAGAGTCAGTCCTTGCAAAAATAGAGGGAAGAGGATTTTCTCTGCTTCAAAAGGTTTTCTAATGTTTTCCCAGGTTAACACTTAAAAGTGCTTCTTCTGAGGCTCGAGGAGAATTTTAAAATTGGAAAGACTGAATATCTGTCCGTTGTTCTAGAATTTGAAATTTAACCCAATGGACTAAACCCACTGTAACTCACTTCTCTGGTATAAATACGTACCCACAGCTCAAAAGGGTCAAACATTTTAATTAGTCTAGTTACTCCAGAAGTTCCACTGGCTTTTAATCAGAGGTGAGCTGTGAAAGTGTGTTTCAAGTGCTACATTTGCACTTTAAAATTACTGCATCACCTTTGAATGCATAGTTCATACATACAATACGGCAGAAAGCAAATAAAAGTTGAGCTGTTGGGATAAAGCAAATTTGTCAAGTGTCAGCTCTCAGAAAATTTATAAAACAGACATCACAGGATATATTATAGTGTATGCAGCAGAAAGAAATGTAAAATCAAAGCATGAGTGATATTATTTTACAATTATTAAGAAACACAGTTTTAATAGGCAGTGATCAATAGAGGATACATTCAGTTGTCTGGGAATATTTATTAACTGAATCTAAAAATTCCACAGATAGATACGTTTTACCAAAGGTAAAATTATGCTTCTGCTCTCATTCTTGTACATAGGGTACTATCCTGAAAGCAGTACTGGTAGGAAATCAGGTCTCGGAGGAGCTTCGTTCTCTTTTTTGATCTGTCTTTGCTATAATAAGGAAAAAGTTTACAGCACTTCCCCGTCTGCAGTAAATTACTTTATGTGCTGATTAGCCATTTGGAAAGGCATACTCATGCATAAGGAAACTCTTACCTGAAATAGGTAGGCATATCCAGTGACCATCCAAGACAGAATTTAAAAAAATGCACAGGAATATAAAGCTAAAAAATGTCCTGGACAAGGCAGGTATATTAGGACAACAGCTACAGAATTGAAGCCGAAAAGAAAGAGATTTATGGAATCAGTATTATTTTTTTCAGAAATATTTTTAAATGCGCTAAATGTACTAAAAGTGTGCAAGCATATAAATCAGAAAAAGACTCCTTGCATTTCCACATATTTTGGGGCAGAACTAAACTAAATTATCGTAACTGAAATTTATGAAATTCTGAAGTTCACATTGGTTGTGAAGTTGTCCCTTTGCATCACATCCAGTGAAAGTTTCAGTAGTTCTGTATGGTTTTCTTATATGAAATGAGAATATTAGGATAAAAAATAATATGAATTATCTTGCAAGAAACTCATACTGCAGGACTAAGAAAATATAATATCAAACATATCAACTCAGTGATTAAAGCCAGCAATAAAATGCAGCTAAAAGTGAGTAAGCTAAAATTAGGAATATCTATATGAGGAAAACAGAATAGCTAAGAAAAGTTTAAATGTAAAGCATGTAAAATGTAAAGAACTTTGATACAATTTGGCTTAGTTTCAGAATAACATAGAAAAGAAAGACAGGAAAACAGTGATGACTTAAGAAAAATAGTCACATTCAAAATAGGTGTCAGGAGCACTTTTTTCCATGCAGAGAATGATAAATGTGTGAAACAGGCTGTCAGGCATAGTTACTCACGCAAAAACACAGGGGTCATATGAGAAAAATGAGATGCCTTCCACAGCAGAGTGGAGTACTAAGAATGGATGAACTTGGACAGGCTGAATAACCTCTTTCATTCCCTGATGAGATGTTATGTTATCCTCTCAGTTGTCTTTTCTGCAATCGTTTAATTGAAAAATCCATTCTGGTTGCAGCTTTGTAACATTGTCAGAGGACTTCTTAATTCTGGTCCGGAATTTGCATTCTGATAATATATTTTGAAGACTGAATATTAGTGTAACGTTAAGCAATGCCGATCCTTTTAGCCTTATTCCTTGAAGTATTCAGGTGAATTAGTGTCACATGTGTGAGGACGTGAGGCCAATCTATGTTATGGTCAAGTGTCATTTAAATGGTATGGTTTGTGTTCTACTGTGTCTTTTTAGTAGAAGACTTGGGTACAGAACAGTGAGGTTTTTAGCTGAACTGTGATGGAAGAAAATGTTGATATTAAGTTATGGTGACATTTTACAAAACTTTTCTTATCCTTTTGACAGTGTTCCTTTTTTAACCACAAGGACTTCATGACCTTGCAATCACTACTAATTCCAAGGTGTTTCTAATACTTTACAGGGAAAAAAAAAAGATGATCTAGATTATAATCAACTTCAAATGATTGAATAGCATTTAATAGTTGTTTGCATATGACGCCAAAGTGGGGTAGGGGGTACCAGTAGATACTCTTGAGGACAGGGCTGCCTTTCAGAGTGACCTAGATGGTATGAAGGAGTGGGCCACCATCAACCTTCTGAAATTCAACCAAGGCAAATGCAAAGTGTTTCTCATGGGAAGGGGGAAACCCCTGCAACAACACAAGCTGGAGTCTGACTGGCTGGGGAGCAGCTCTGCTGAGAAGGACCTGGGGGGTGCTGGTAGCTGGCAAGCTGGGCAGGAGCCAGCAGTGTGCCCTGGCAGCAAAGCAGGCTGAGAGCAACCAGGTATGTGCTAACAGGAGCATGGCCAAGAGATCCAGGGCAGTGACTATCCCCTTCTTGTCAGCTGTCGTGAGACCACGTCTAGTATCCTGCATCCAGTTTTGGGCCCTCCAGTAGAGGAAAGACATGAATTATCTAGAGTGAATTAAACAGGGCCCCCAAGCTGATCAGGGGCTAGATGCTTGTCCTGTGAGAGAGGCTGAGGAATCTGGGCTTGTTCAACTTGGAGAAGAGGTGGATTTTGGGGGACGTAACAGCAGGCTGGTGTACCTGCCAGGAGGTCACCAAGAAGGCAGAGCCAGGCCCCTCACAGAGGTCCATGGTGGGAGGGTAAGAGTCAACAGCCGTAAATGGAAACAAGAGAGGGTTGATCTGGATGTAACAAAAAAACACCGGACTCCCTGTTGTTGCGGTACTGTTAGTACCTTTGCTTTAGAACCTGTGTGGAAGGTGCTCTGAGTTCAGAAAGCTTTTGTGTTTGAGTGTGAATTACCTCTTACACTTGGACCTAGGAATAATATTGGTTGTAGTTTTCCCCAAGTCACTTTTAAAAGGAGGCTCTTTGTAACTTTCTAATACCTGAAATTCTTTCTATGTTGTTTTCTCCTTCATTTCTTGCTTCTTCAGTTCTTTGGTTGAGATTCTAGCATCTCTGGAATGGGATCTCTTTTTGAGGATATTTTGATTTAGTTCATATTTTCACTAGCAGTATTTAAATAAAGTTTTAATTCTTTAAGTACTAAAAGTGTATCATATAATGGTGAATGACAGGGAGGGATTTAATGCCAATTAAGAAATGTTTTTGTAGTGCTGTGTTGCAACTTCAGCTACTTTCAGAGTGCATGCAGTGTCTCCTCCACGCTTTCACACCTGTGACAGGCTGTCCAACTTCTGTATATTTTTCTACATTTATTTCAATTCGATTTCTTTTGATACAGCCTTGATACAGAAATTGTTTAAGAACAAACATTTTTTTTTTCTTCTCTCTTTTACATAAATACTATGCAGTGATCAGCTGAGCAGTTTAAAGGTCACATTTTCATCTTTTGTAATGAAAATATAAGAAAGACAACAAAAAAGCTCTGCATAAAATGTTTGGGTTGTTCTGAATATTTCAATGAATGTGGTTCTTTCAAATCAGGGAATTAAATTTACAGTCTGTAATCCTAGACTTCAAATAATACTATTTAAAATCCTAAGCCACTTCTGTGTAAGCTGGTTCTGGAACTGAAGTGGCAAATGAAGCATGTTGCAGAGATTTCAAAACTGGCTGTTTATGAGCTAGGGCTAACACTAGGAACAGGATTGCTGCATCACGACTAATACACAGCTTGCAGAGTTAAAGAAGTGTTTCTGCATGATTCTGTGCTGAGCTGTGCAGAAATAACAGCTTAGAGATCATTACACCGTGGTCCATACCCTAATTCAGATATGCAGTCATCTTAACTGAAATTTCTTACATGTAAAAATTGCATTTAACCTGCCTGTGCCAGAGAATCACACAGTTACTTTAATGTACTAAATGGCCAAACAGTGTTATAAAATGGAAGTGCTGATAGAATTCTGGCTATACAATATCCTGTATTACATGAAAGGTGGGAGAGGAATGGAAGTTTTACTAAATCTTCAGTATCAAATTAAGTTTAGTCTCTACTTGGCCTAGGATGATTCATTTAGTGGATGTACTGACATGTTTTCACAAGGCCTTCAAAATGAAGACAGTCTTTTGAAAAGAGTTACTTAATACAAATTAAATATAAACACAAAATGATGTAGGATTATGCACAAAAATTACTTTGTTCCATTGTCATAGTTCACTAATGTTATCAACTGCAGTGCTATGGGCAGTTAGCCTTCGTACCAAGCTGCAGGTGGCCTGAGTCACAGTTTTATAACTTTTCACGATTTCATTCCTAAAAAAGCTTTAATTTTAATCTAAGCATAAATCAGGTATATTGACAGTTCACAGTAGTGTAAAACCACAAACATACAAGATGCACAGAGGAAAAAACCACAAACCAACCAAAACATCCCCACACTGAAGAAAAGGCATGTAGTTCTTAAGGTGAAGTGAACTTTCTGAGCTGAACCCCAGGTGGTAGTACAGAGTTGACCTTAGTGATCTTGCCTCCTGGTAAACTGAAATATTTCCTCTTGACTAATTTACACTTCATGATAGCTGATACTAGTTATCCTGAGGTAAGAAGAAGAGCTTTCTTAACAGAAGGAAAGAGAAGGGTGAAAGTGCAGAAAACATTGCTATGCCTGAAAAAATGAAAATTGTTAAGGAAGGGCATAAGGGCAGCCTGTACAACAGTCAGACACTGAAAAGATCAGTAATTTGCATTGAGCTATTATATAGTCCTGACACAAAAAGACAATATATGATTCTACTTCTGAGTTTCAGTACAAGGGGCGGAGGCTCAGGTGATGATCAGGAGAAGAAAAAAATACGTAGCGCAATATGACAAGCAAGGCTTAGGCATGTTGATTGTGACATGGCTTGTCACTGGAGGATCTGATCCTGTTTCATCAGTCAATGGTTAAATTATTATAAACTTCAGAATGAATAAGATGAAGTATTTCCCTGTATTGAAGGTGAAGTGCATTAGCTTGACCTTTTCCCTCTCTCTTAGCTTTAAAAACTGCATTTTAAACAAAGCATTCACAATTTCATTGTTTTCATATTTTAGGGGTTAATTAGATAGTTTGAAATTCTGTATACTGTTGTGCTTTTCCTTAAGTATGAATTACAAATCCAAATGTCACCATTAATATAATGTTTAGTTGTGAGCGTCTGAATTTGAGCAGTGAATTGCCATGTTTCAACTCCATCAGGCAAAAAAAAATTAAATATTTTGGTATTGATGAGCAAAAGTGATTAGCTCCAGAGATGTAAAGGGGAGACAAAGAGACAGTTTTTTCTTGAATCTGCATGGATATAGACTAAATGGCATCAAATCAGCCGTGGCAGTTACTATTAGCCTGCAGCTATAGCAACACCTTTTCCCCAGCAGGAGCAGTTGTAGAGCAAGGAGTCTTAGCAGTAGTAGCCACAGGGGTATATCTGGAGAGAATATTAAAAATGTCTGTACGCAGCATTGTCATTTGATGGTGAGTGCTGAAATGTAGAATGATTTCTCCAGCACAAAAAATCTATTAAAATTAATTCAGAAATACCTGTGGGATAGATTTGGTGTTGAAGAATTCTGCAAGATGTGCAAATACTTTCAGCTTTGATAAGGGAATTTATTAAAAGCCAAGGGAAAGTGGGTAACCAGAAAATTGAAACTGCCACAAATTTCTACCGTAGTCCAAGACAGTGTGAAAATATTTTTACCTTATCCTTTTTCTAAACATACTCTAATTTTAGTAAGGAAAACCTCGTAACAATTACCAGATTTGAGGTTCAGTTTTATAGACATCTCACTGTTTAACAGCTAACAGACTGTCCAGTGCAGTCTTCTAGCCATCTAATGAACCACTCAGGGATAGTCTGTATAATCATCATAGGTAACAATGAAACAGATAGCGTTAACATCAAGGTTACATACCTCCTCAGTGCTCTTAAATCCACCTCAAGCCTTCTCTGTGTATTTAAGAGAAATCTTAATTAAAAAAAAAAAATTCTTTATTTTATTTCACTGACATGTATGTCAGGGAAAAGACTGTGCATACTGTACTGTTAAATTCCAGAACCAGCAACGTCCATGTAATTAGATTTGCAACTCATTTGGAGAGAAGTATGCAAAGTAGGAACTACATTATGTTTGTTATGGTCTGTACAATGTATGGTCTCAGTGGTCTAATGTACAACAGCGTGCAATAGTTTGTGTTACTAGTTTATCACTAGTACAGCTTCCTTTGTACTTTCTTTTACAGTCAACTTTTTTTTTTTTTTTTTTTTTTTTTTTTTTTTTTTTGCAACATGTATGAGAAATTTTCCGGATTGGTCCCAATTTCCATCAACCTCAAGTAATGTTATTAAGATGGCGTAGTCAAACAGTCCACAGTCAAGATATGATCAAATTAGCATTTTAATCTTAATTTGGTTCCCTTGTGTGAACAGTCTATAACTACATGGTGACTTACTGTTTATTACACAACACCTTGCCTTATTAATCATGGGTTTTTAGAAGCAGCTAGACAGTATTTTATTTTCTTTCACTATTGAATGTATGCCCTCATCTACTGCACACAATTCAAATTCTACTCAGAAATAATTGTTTTATGAGATTTTTTTGGTGAGATTTTATCTCGCCTCTGTAGTATGGGAGTGCTTCAGGAACATTCATTTGTCCACACAATATGCTTTTACCTTAAACTTGTTTTTACAGATAAGGCTCAGGGACACACAGAGGTACAGGGAAATAGTATCCACTAGTTTTCAATGTCCTCTTTGGTACCTCTGAACTTTTTAGTATGAGTTAGTGTTTTAGAGCACAGATATTCATTCTACTGAGCTGTGATTTGCAGAAGTGCTGGCCACTTAGTTGACCATTCAAGGATAGAGAAGTATCAAGTTAGTGATGAACTGTGGAAAAAAACGTGTGTAATTTACTACATATTTCATAAGAACACTGTGAAAAAAATAGTGCAATTTCAGACATGCACATTTTTCAGGGCAACATTCAACTCCTTTATCTTTGTCAATAGTATTTCTTTTCTCGTAATTTCCTGTTTCAGGTGCTGTGTAATTTCCAAGTAGTGAAACAAACAGTGGAGGGGATCCTACAAGTACTTCGCACTTTTGTTTCACACCCTGAATATTTACCAAAGCATTATCCATCCTGTATATAGAATAAGGCAATAATGTAATATTGCAGTCTTCTCGTGCACAGATCTCTAACTATTTCACTTTCCTGCCTCCATATTTTAGGGCTCTGGTCCCTTTAGTCTCAGAATCCCTTCCCATTCATGATCTCCAGGTTTGGTATTCTTGTCCAGCTATTTTCAATATCTTTACCTATACCCCTCTAGTCCTACTGTTATGTTTTGCTGGTCTCAGTCTGCTTATTTCTCTCAGCCTTCCTTCTGCATATGAATCAAATACCTTCATTTCACAGGCTGCTGGTACATGAGTCAGTCAAAATTAAATAAGATCCCATCCAGGATGAGAAGAGCTTTGAGCAATAATTAGAAGGCAAATTGGCATTTTTCCTGTTGTGTTCCTGTGTTGACCCCCTAAAGGTACTCACCAAGTACTGCCATGAAATCTGGTCATCACTAGAGAGTGTGGGAACATACAGCCATATTCAGGCAGTTCAAGATCTTTGTAAATTTAACTCTGTACTGAGCGCATAGGAGTAGTTTGAAAGTTGCCTTAAAAGGCTGCATGTGGCAGTTCTGACTGAGAGAACATAGTGCCATTGTTGTTGGGGCATTTGTCAGCTTGAGGTGATTCAGCACCCAGATGCAGGCTTTCACATATTAAATTATTAAAGTATTAAAGGCTTTCAGTTCAAATGGCAGCAGCATTTTTCATTCTGGACCAAGACATATTTCTCCTTGTTCTGCTTGCAGAAATAGGTGTGATTTTGCTGTAAATTAAAATAAATAAATGAATAAATTATAGCGGAATGATAAATACAGTCAGCATGAAATACTTGAATCCAAATGATTAAAGCCTGATTTAGGTGAAAATGAGACCTCACAACAGGCAGAGTTGGGCAAACTTAACAAAATGAGTGGCAGCGTTCATCAGTTGCTGCAGTTGCAAATGGCTGGTGCAAACAGTACTTAAATTTAGGTTTGAAGTAACAAAATTTGGAAATCTCAGTACTCTATTCAAAAGAAGGTAAATAGATAAAATTTAATGAAACTGCTAAATCTCTACCACTTTGGGAGTGTACCCTCTAAAAAAGATTGAATTTATGAATTATCTTCAGTTTCTTTCTTAACACAAGTCATGCTATGCAACTTCAGATATCTGCACATAGTAAACACAGCAATCATTTTGGGTTTAGAATAATCTCTTTCTTATATTTCAGTGGTAAAAATAACTGCAGAATTCTGTTATCCTGATCTGTCTCCTTTTTTAAGCACTTACCGTGATATTTATTTTCAAAGTATTCTCATGTTAAGACATTGCTTTCTGATAGTTGGGTGCTACAATAAAATGCTGTTACATTTGAAAACATGAGAGATCATAGAATCATTTAGGTTGGAAAAGACCTTTAAGATCATAGAGTCCAACCATTAACCTAACACTGCCAAGTCCACCACTAAACCGTGTCCCTAAGCGCCCCATCTACACGTCTTTTAAATACCTGCAGAGATGATGACTCCACCACTTCCCTGGTCAGCCTGTTCCAATGCTTGGAACAATGCTTGGTGAAGAAATTTTTCCTAATATCCAATCTAAACCTCCCCTGGCACAACTTGAGGCCGTTTCCTCTCATCCTGTCACTTGTTACTTGGGAGAAGAGACCGACACCCACCTCACTACAACCTCCTTTCAAGTAGTTGTAGAGAGCGATAAGGTCTCCCTCAGCCTCCTTTTCTTCAGGCTAAACAACCTGAGTTCCCTCAGCCGCTTCTCATAAGACTTACAAATACACAGATATATAGCAAATCCCTGTTTTTCATTAAGCTAAGTAATATAAATCTCAATATGTACGAACAAAAATACAAATATTTTAATTGTAAATGTAAGTGGAAGTAGTATTCATTTATGTGAATATACACATATATACAGTTTTTATAGGTTTTCAAGTTTTTACAGATACAGAAAGTTCCATGTTGTCATATGAAGAATTAAAATAATGCTCTATAAAATTACTGTAAGTACAGGTAGGATCACATCCTTGCATTAATGAAACACAGCTGGGAGTGACGTGAGAAGTCCAGTTAACTGATAGTTTTTTTCCAAAAGTGACTAAATATTTCAGTTTAGGTGTTTAATGCCAGAAAAAGGGACAATTTTGAAAAACATTGATTGTACTTCCTCTAAAAATCAAATTCATTAACATGTTTGATGTTAGCCATACAGAACAGAGACATCCAAATTCATTAGTCATATTTGAAATCCTTGGCTATTATTCATGAAGATTTGTTAAACCACTAACAACAACTTCACTTTAATTATTCTTTTTGTCTAATCCGTTACATTCTCAAATCCTCAATCTCTTCTTATTTTGCTGTATTTATGAAGTGCTTTGAAGTGATTTAAAGTTATTCCTTTGAATGAAAGGGACTGTATTATTAAAATATCTCTAAAGTTACTGAGACATCAAACATCCCATTTCGCTTATCCTCATCTCTGTGTCTGGCTATGCATACAGGGAAGAAACATAATTTACTACATGTGGATGTCTTTGCCTTTTCCAAACCGCTGCCAAATTTGGGATTTCAGATCGTTGCTTAGAACTGTGGGGTATATGAACTGTTCTGATTTGAAACCAACCCTGTATCCTCTTATAGTAGATACAGTTATTGTAATTTTAGGAAAACTGATTAAAAGTATCTCACCAAAACCTCTGTAGTTCTAGAATCCATACTGAAATTCACTGAGCTCTGTCACAGCACTTGGAAGGAGTTTAATGACATGTGAATGCCTTTAAAAAGGATTAATTTTTTTATCACAAGGTAGGAAACCTTTATTCATCTTTGTCCTCAGCTCCACAAATAAATTCTCCAAAATGAAGTTGTGATTATGAGAACTCTTCACTGAGGACATATGTTGAGTACTGCTTTTCCTTTCTGACGAGGATGATACTGCTTTATTATTTCATGTAAAACTGCACATAAAACTTGCTTGAAACATAAACTAAGAAAGTATTTGATACAGGGAAAAGACAATTGCTAAGAAGATGTAATTAAAGTCTCATTTGGGCCATCATTTCCTGCATGTAAGCATGGTAGGTAGAAGTAGAGAACTCCAGCCTTAAAAGTTTACATGCACATTGTAAAGGAGATAAATATGACAATCTGTTTCTGCTTTCCAACGCAACATAACTGTTTTAGCACCCAAGAATATTACTATTCACAATGATCATGATGTTTAGACCAAGTCCTTAAAGTCCTGCTTAGTTGTTAAAAAAGTAAGGATTAAGGATTAGAAACTGATCAGAGTTTGAAATATTTAGATTTTCTCTAATGGGACAAATTGTTTTCAGTTATAACTGAGTAACTACATGAAAAAGAACACCACAGGGTTTTGCATGTGTAATCAACAGCAACAAGGCTATTTGATTGTAGTTCTGAGAACAAATTACAGTGACATAATCATTTTGGTTCAAATCAGAGCAAGTCCTTTATTGCTCCCCTAGAAGTCCTTGGGAGCAAAAAATCTATATACTTCACGTCTTGCTGAATTATGGTCCTTCTCATCCATCATGAATGAATGAGAACATTTTAGTCCACCGTCTCCTTTTATATATATCAACTATTAACAGATTGATAGACTATCGTAGTTATTGACTTCATTTGAGGGTTGTAATGAAAAGAAAGCAACAGATGTGTATAATCTTTCTCATTTAAATACCTTTCACACTCCGCAGATGAGTTGTTAAAATGTAGAGCAGGTAAGTATTTTGGTGTGGCTGTGTGAGCTACTGTAAACAAGGAAGACTGATATGTGGGATGGTGTCTTCAGCGTAGTAATTTTTCTAGGTTGGGTTTAGTTTACTGCTATCTTATGAGTAACCGTAGCACTTTGCAATATTGCAATCTAATACACCTTTCTTTAAATGCATCACTTACCTCATGCAAGTTTCGGACTGGCTACAAGCTACATGACAGATTTCAGATATGAGAATTAAGTAGTAATCAGGACCACTTGCTAAGGAATTGGTAGAAATTAGTAGTCAAAGCAGTTTCAGACACATGATAAATCAATTTGAGTCTGCTTTTCAGAGCAGTGATCATTCATAAATACATTCTATGTTAACATGAACTTTGGCTACAAAGCTGAGACTAGCAAGAGTTTTAATCTTAAGCAATAATACAATAGCAAGAGAGTGGTTATAAAGTGGCTTCACAAAGCCTCTCTTTCAAAATCATAGGCAAGAACGAGGGGAAGCCTTTGCATTCTAGAATATGCAGTGTCCACTCTTAACAGATTCTGATTTGAAGTCATTTATGTTATAAACTGCTAAGTAAAACAATAGCCTACACAAATACTATTAATTTTCCATTTCAAACATCTTTGCTGTTTAAAACTTCCCTCCCCTTTTCCTTCCTCAAGGCTTTCTGGCTCTGTTCCAGATTCATCCATTAAAAACTGTCAGGTTGACACTTTGCATATTGTGCATGTTGCTATGTAGACTGATAAACCAGTGCCTTGCTACCAAAAAACCCAGAGCAGTGCAAAGAAACACAAATGCACATCAACTATTACTTTCTCTGTTAACACCAGGGCATCTGAATGCTTCAGTAGGCTTTTCCTGAGGGTTCCTGTATGTGTTTTTTAATTAATAGAAAGTAGAAAAATAAATTAGGAATATGCTCCAAATATATTACAGTTCAGGTTCTTCAAAGATAAAAATGAGTGTGATAATCACAGATAAAAGTTATAAACCTGAACTGTCAACTCATTATCCTCCTGTTCCAAATGAACCAAGGGGGAGACTGGTTGTCACTGTACTTATGACTTGCCAATGATTTAGTGACTGCACTAATGTAGAAGTGAGAACAGAAAAGTCTTTCATAGTAGCATAAACAATTTGCTTCAGTCTTGAAGTATAGGGAGGAAATAATATTGAACTGTAACACCGACGAACTTGCAAAAATCTTTCTGGATAAATTACTCCAACCTCATTTTCCCTTTTTATGACCATCATAGCAGGAGAATGAGAATATGGGGAATGAGAAAACACTAGAAGTTGATATAGTTTCTTTAGGTAATTTTTGAGACATTACAAACAGTACGTCACTGATTCTAAAATACCATTGTGATACTTGATTTTGAAGGCATACAAACCCACTTGAATTTCTGTTTGCAAAATGTGTAAACGTGGAGCGTATACACATATAAGTGCACATAAGTTTTTTAATGTGTTTGTGGAATTCAGGCAGGGGTGCTTGAGATTGCTGATGAAGAATGGTGAAGATACATAGCAGTTGAGAGGGTAAGAACAGTTCCCCTTCCATAGAAAAATCACTAGATCTTAATAGAGTGAAGCAGCAGTTGTCAGTATAGTTTGCATGTGTAAGGACCCTGAGCACATCCCATGGAGGTTTGGCCGCTAGGCCTGGGGGCCAGCGTGGCCTAGGGCAGCCCCATGCCACTAGTGACTGTGGGGAGAGGCTCCCAGGTGCCCCATGGGGAGGCTGCGGCCAGGGCTGACCCACTGCCCATGGGGGCTACTTTCAGCCAAGGCACCGGCACTTGGTCCTTGGTGGAGCCACAACCCTGCTGCACAGCCATGGCTCCTGGTCTAAGCCCAGACCCAGAGAGGCCCATGGCCTGGCCTGGCCTCAGCCTGGCCCCATGCACGACAGCCCTGCCCAGCTCTCCCCAGGCCTGTGTTGAGCCTGGTTCCCCTCACCGGGCCTGATCCTGACCCCCACCTGCAGGCTGGTGTTCTGGCACAGCTTTGGCCCGTCCCCTGGGAGGTGCCCAATGGCTGGGGCTACCCCCAGCCGCACCCTGGCAACAAGTATGTTTGTCTGTCTAATTTGAACACTTAGGACAGTTGTACACTTTCAGGAAGTGATTATAGATAGAGAGTAATGAAACTTAAGAAATGCCAGAGATCTAAAAGAGCTACTGTCCTGGTTTCGGCTGGGACAGAGTTAACTTTCTTTTTAGTAGCTGGTACAGTGCTGGGTTTTGGATTTAGTGTGAGAATGATGTTGATAACACGCTGATGTTTTAGTTGTTGCGAAGTAGCGCTTATCTTAAGCCAAGGACTTTTCAGTCTCCCGTGCTCTGCCAGCAAGCAGGTGTGCAAGAAGCTGGGAGGGAGCATAGCCGGGGCAGCTGACCCGAACTAGCCAAAGGGGTATTCCATACCATGGAATGTCATGCCCAGTACATAAACAGGGGGGAGTTGGCCGGGCGGCATGGATCGCTGCTCAGGAACTAACTGGGCATTGGTCAGCGGGTGGTGAGCAATTGCATTGTGCATCACTGTTTTTTTTTTCCTTCCCCCCCTTCCTTTTTTGTTATATTCCTTTTCATTACTATTATTATTATTATATTTCATTATTACTATTGTTAGTATTATATTTTAGTTATTAAACTGTTCTTATCTCCACCCACGAGTTTTACTTTTTTTTTCCCTTTCCTCCTCCTCATCCCACTGGGAGGGGGAAGGGGAAAGCGGCTGCGTGGTGCTGAGTTGCTGACTGGGGTTAAACCACGACAGCTACATACGTCATTTTCCACACTTAAAAAATCTGAAATACAATACGCTCCTCCTGATAAATGTCTACACGTTCTCCTCACTGCTCTTTTCTCAGTCAGTGAAATTGCTTACAAAGAATAACTCTTTGTTATTAAAGATAATTTTATTATCACTTATGTGCTTGTGTATCCACACTCCAACTTTGTGAAATCATCCCGGTTTCATCAGTGGGACAGATGATGTTGTCTGAAGGTGAATGTTTGGCTTCATTTTATTAAGACCTGTACTATGAGTTTAATTTGAAAGTGGAATTAGGCTGAAATGACCAGATGTCCTGGTTTAGCTGACACAGCTGGGAAAATCATGGAGTGAGTCCTCCTGGAACACATTTCTGGGCACTTGAAGGAGAAGAAAATGATTTGAAACAGTCAGCATGGATTTACCAAGGGCAAATCATGCCTGACCAGCATGATTGCTTTCTGTAATGAAATGATGGATTTGTGGATGACAGGAGAGCAGTGGATATCATTTACATCAACTTTAACAGGGCTTTCAACAGCGTCTCCCACAGTATTTTTTTATCAAAGCTAGAACATTATGGTATGAGTGGGTATGCAACTACATTAAAAATCTGGCTGGATGATCATCCTCAGAGGGTAGTGGTTAATAGGTCATACTCTACCTGGAGGTATGTAAAAAGTGGAGCACTGCAGGGGCTATCCTGGGACCGATCCTTTTTATTATCTTCATCAATGACCTGGAAGAGGTGAATGGAGTGCGCTATCATCAAGTTTGCAGATGACACCAAAGAGTGTGTGTGTGTATGAGAAGGGGAGAATGAGCTGTTGACATACTTGAGGGCAAAGCTGCCATTCAGAGGGACCTAGATGTTGTATCGTCTTTATCCTTGGAGGTTTTGAGGACTGGACTCTATCAATCCCTGAGCAATCTGGTCTGATCTCATAGCTGACCCTACTTTGAGCAGGAGACTGAACTAGAGACCTCCTGAGGTCCCTTCTAATCTGAATTATCCTGTCATGGTATGATTCAGTTTAAGCAGCATTCCCTATGTTCGGGCAAAAATCTTTAGGTCACTCCTCCCTTGTTTTTACCTAGGATTGAAGGCTTTACCCTCCCATATGCAAAAAGCAGGGTCCAGGGAAGTTAGCCATTCATGGCATAGTCCAGAGAAACTCAGCTTCTGAGCTCTGTTGTGACCTCTTTTGCAGGCTACACAATCTTGGGAAATTACCTTTGGCACTGATAACTGCATCAGATCAAGTAACCTAAAGCAGTGGAAATGCCTTCTCTAATGTCACCTACCGCGAAAGCATGCTCCTTGTGTCAACATAAATTAGGGCTACTTCTGAGAATGAATTCAACTGTACTTGGAAGGAAACACAAAAGGGGTGACTCCTGCCTACATACGGGACACAGAAATGTGTAGAGGAAAAAGTGTTTACAGTAGTGAGAGGTGAGAAGCTGTTGTGCGTAAGAATATAAAACAGTATAAAATACCCTACTAGGCCAGACCAGTGATCCATCTAGCTCGTTATTCTGGCTCAAACAGTGCCTAGAAGAGGTATTGTTTTGGATGAGCATGGGAGCCTAGACACTGTGGTCTATTTTCTCTTGTAGCTCTTGTATTAGAATATTAGAGAGTACAATCATAGCTTGTCCTTTTAGTATACATTTATGGATTTTCGTGCAGGAATTTTCTTCTTTCTGAACTTGCTGATATTCTCTGTCTCCACAATCTCCTATAGGAGCACTGTCCAGAATTTTGCTGTTGACAGTGCTGTGTGAAGTACTCCCGTTATTTTTTAAGAGATCTTCTACTAGCCTTGAGTGCCCCAGGCTATTGCAATGAGGGATTTGGTGAACAGCAATTCTGCATTCAGGTTATCGGTTGTAATACATGCATATTGTAATATTGGCATCTTTAAAATATTTAAGTTAATGGTAGTTTTTAATGATAAGACAGCAATATTGTCAGATGTGGAAGGCTGAATGAAGGTATTATTGGTAAAGAGAAACACTGAAAAAAGCAAAGTCTGCATCCTCTGAATACTAAAAGATTCTTAAATTCTTATCTTAATACTTCCACCACCCACAAGCTTATATATTAAAACACAACAGGGAAACATTAGAAAAGATATTATTGTCATAGCAGTAGAGTGCATGAGTGGCAATTTACTATCCTAGTATTGGTAACTTCAGAAATAAGAAATATTTTATCCCTTTTCTTTTTTTCAAAAATTTTAACTGAAAAAGCCTGAATAGTAACTTTGCATTATTCTAACAAATCAGATCCTACCACAAGGAAGTTAATTTTTCTATGGCTGTCAAGAAGAAGCAGGAGGAGTATTGCTTCAAAATTAGAACACTTGCAAAATATAAAAAATGTGAATTGGTAAGTATTTAGTTTTTATTAGAACAAAGATTTTGGAGTTATTTTTTAACAGACCACAAAATTCAGCTGAAATAAAACAAATTCACCTGCAAAGATACTAGAAAGAGTGATAGTGAAAGAAAATGATGTAGCCATGTTGCATATCACTAGTACCATATTAACAAGAAATAAAGCTGAATGTAACTTTAAACAGTAATTTTTTTGTCCACCACATATTGGTTAAAACCAAACCTGGTAATAAAGTTCTCTAGTTTGTTTTTTGATTATTCCAACAACGTTTATAAAATTTCCCACAGATGATGGGAGTAGTTCTTCACTCTCTTTCACCATTGTAAAAATGAATGTAATTACATGGTAGAAAAAAAAATCTAAGAGAGCTCACAATTCTAAATTGTGAAACATGATACCAGTTTTTCCAGTAAAGCAGGGGTAGAGTTAGAGCACCAAGCCAGTTCTGGTCCAGAAAAATAATTGCTGTGTTTACATGGAATGACAGTAAGCTAATACAGTTTGCCGCAGAAGCCTGTGACTTGAAGTGCTGCACCATACAAAAGTTTTGCATCCCTACCTGAGATGGCAAATTAGCCTATAGCTATTGTCCTGGTTTCGGCTTGGACAGAGTTAACTTTCTTTTTAGTAGCTGGTACTCTTTTTTTCTCTTTCCTCCTCCTCACCCCACTGGGAGGGGGAAGGGGGAAGCGGCTGCGTGGTGCTTAGTTGCTGACTGGGGTTAAACCACGACACTACCTAGTCAGAGACTCTTTAAAACCTGCTCCTTGTAATTTTGGTTTCATGATCTGTGTAGGCAGAGGTCTGGGTACATCTTTTTAAATAGTCATCTGAAGTGTAAACCCTCAAGTAATTGTAAGAATTTTGTGTCAATGGCAAGAAAGTTTAAATTCATTGTTGTTACACATACTCGTCCTCATAATTTACCACTACTGTTGTTCCCAGTTCATCTTAAAAAGCAGTTAAATGTTAAGAGATGGTAAAGTATCTTCAAGAAGTTTTATTTAGCCATCAGTATAGAATTTCTAAATACCATTTTAGAATGCAGAAACAATAGGTTTAAGATCTTTACTGGTCTTGGAATTTATCGTCCTACTTCCTTATGGCTGTTACTTCCCGAGCAAACCTTGTGTGCCATAGAGGGAAATAAAACCTGCTCATATAATTCATGATACTGTAGGCTTCTATAATTATCATAAATAATGGCTGAAGAATGCAGTAAGTATTTGTCCCTCACCAAAATATCTGCAACATCTGAGGATGTGCATACATTCATTTTTAACTGATAATGTATAGAAAAGGCCATAGCTGAATATGTGGCAAACTAAAGGATTCCCAGGTCCAGTCTTGATTCTTAAATTCATACTGTACCTCATAGTCATTCTGTCAGGGTCTGATTCTGTCAGACTATAGACATCTTTACAAGAATATTATGCACCCTGCTTCCCACCAACTTCAAGATTAAGTTACTAAATCAAGAATCTTTTAGTATACTTTTAACGTAATATCCTAATTTATTTTTTTCTTTCTTTTTTTTTGCCCTCCATACATATCACAAAATAAACTTTGGGGGAATGAATGTTGAGGCACAAAAATAATGGATCCAGTTGAGTATTGTCTTCCACTGGTGATAGACCTTCTGTCTGTTTCAGCTTTGTATCACACCTTTTTTCCCCGTATCTTTCCCTTCTGTTGACATTTTTGTGTATAGGTACAGACTGCTTCATATATATTGTGTACTATAAAGTGACCAGTGTGAAAACTGCAGAGAGATGAATGCTGCACTCAATATCAGCTAATAAGCTTTTCAGTAAGGATACAGAAGACTGCAGTGCTGTGTGTTAGTAACCTGCCAAAATACGTGTGTTTATTTAACTCATATTCTTCTTTGCCAAACTGCTGTCCCATAGAGATGGTACAAAAAGGATTCCAGGGAAAAAAAAGGAATTGGAATTCTTTCAATTAGCTATTTGCCACCAAGTACACTGGGTATTCAAAAGAAGAACATTCAGAACAAAAGTCTGATTTCACATAACCTGGAAGGCATAGATGTGTTAAACAGATCAATAAAAAAACTGCTAAAGTTTATTAGATAATGTCAGATACTGTTTTTTGGAAAGTTATCAGAGAGGAGTGTGTTACTTACGAACAACAGAAGAGATTTAAGATAATATTGCTATGGCCAGTAACTTAAATGTTTTTTATGATAATTCAAAAAAGTAAAGGTAAAGCTACTTCACACAATTGGAAAACAAGATATCTATCTTATCTACTGTCTATGTATCTATTTATCTCATATTATTTATTACATTTATACATAGATACATTTTGAATATAGACATATTTATATCTATCTGTGTATATTTATACCTACGTATTTATGTATATAAAATACTCTTCCTTTGCAGTAAAAAGATTATTTCATCGACTAAGTCCACATTGCCTTCTGGAAAGAATAGATCCATTGTCTTCCTAGAAATTTCCTGAATCTCGATGTATTTCTGTGACAGCTTGTGCATGAGAGACAAATGCTACTAGCAGTACTTGGGGATCTTGCGTTGCAGCTATGGGTAGAATCAGAAAGACACACTTCAGGATGCTACCACTACTGACTTAAAATTGAGAATTCCAAAACCATAACATTTCTTGGAAGTTAATTTTACGTTAAACTGTGATTTCCAAAACTAAAAGAAAAGAAAGTCTCTCTCAGGATCATTAGACCTGTAGTTCTTCAGCAAAATAGTGAGCCCAAGAAACTCTGTGTTGTGTAATGCATCCTTATTTGAAGGATGATACTCTACTCATGTTCCACTTAAAACTTCAGAATAAGAAGTGAATAATTTATGTTTTCTGCTTGCCTCCTGCCTAGGGCTGATTTCACCTGAAGGACATATCAGCCATTATGTCAATAAATACACTATGTAGATGGATCCTTCTGAAACTAATGACGAAGTCTTTCATTTGGCTAAAAATAGTCTTCAAAAGTCTAAGCACCTGTCAGCATTCCTGGGGTTCTCATATTACATTCTCTTCAGTAATCTTAGTAGAGCCCCTAAGTATGGTAGAACTGTTACAGTATGTGATTGATGTTGGGCAATTAAAACCTTATCTGTCTGGAAACCAAGTTTGGTAAGCAGCAGTATGTATTAATGCTGATTCAGGGACCTACCAGTGTATGTGTTTGAATCTGTCTCTAGCAGCAGTAGTGTAAGAGTTATTGATAGCATGGATTTATTTGATAGCTATTCTGGGCCTGAGAGTCATATATCGATACAATTTTTGCTGGTAATAAAATGTCAGATTAAAAGAAAACAGCAGCATTCTTATTTCTAATGGTGAGTAAAACTTACTGCCTGCTGCTGCCTCTGACAACGTAAGATAAGCCTAAAGGTACATGTTACAAAAGAATTGAGTTCCTTATACAAAGGTGCTTGTCATCTAAACCCTTGATTATATTGGAATGCCTTAGCTTCCAAAAGTATATCTAGCAAGAAGGAAAATCGGTAATTGCTTTGTAGAGGAGCATAAAACACTGAGCTAACATTGTGAGTTTAGTATGAAACTGAAAAATGTCCTATCCACTGATACAGTGCAGAAATGTTTGTTAACTAACTGCAGTGGTAGATGAAAAACCCCTAGAAATGTTATAGACAGGCAATACATATGCATGCATATGCAGTCACACACACATACATATAAAAGATGTCATGAGAATGACATTCCCCATTCATGTTGCCCGTTATTTTGCTATTACAGTCATTCCTCCTATTTCTACCTATTTTTATAGACATTTTTGTTTTCTGATCTTCTGAGTTAGAAGCAATCATGATACCACCAGCAGATCTTGGGTTCTTTTGTTTGTTTGTTTTGAAGTTTAAATAATCTGTGTTTTTGCATCAGCCTACCATTTTAACATCTCCCAGATATAAAATCATCTGGATTACATACTCAGAATGTTTGGGCCAGAATCCTGAAAAATAAAAGAAAGACCTATTTTGTATCTCATAATAACTGCTTCCTCAAGAATTTGGCATGTCTATCAATTTTTTAAGATGAAAAATATATACATGTGTATAACAGTTTGGAGTTAACACATTGCTGAAATGAATTTAGACCTCACAGGGCTGTCTGTACCTTCATCTCTTTTCTCATTTCTTTTGGTCACATTTTTAAGATTTTGTTCATAGCCATTACGATCACAGACTTTAACAAGCAATTGCACATATTTTTTTGTCCTTTTTAGAGGCATGTTTTTGGGTTTGGGTTTTTTTTTCATTCCATGTCCTTGCTTACTTTTAAATTGCATATATCAGGTCCAGCCCATAGTAGTGAAAATTAGGTACATTTCACTGACTTTGATACTCTATGCATTGACTTAACCTTCATATTAATATGCAATCCTTGTAACTAAATGTATCCTAAAGCTTTAAGCATGTGATCATGTTTCAGCACTTGTCTTTGGAGACGTTAATAAGGTTATTGAGCAGCAAAATCATAATCAGCAGTTTTAGAGGTCGTTCATTATACACTGTATAAATATTTCATAAATTCCCCACTGTTTACAGATAGCAATAGTCTAAAAAGAAATTGCAAATGTTCAGTATCTAGTGCAGCCGATCTAGTTGTTAAAGCTTGTTTTTTTTAAAAAGCTATCTATATATTTATGCAAATTCTAACCTCTACATGACATAGTTTCATAGCATGGTCCAGCAGAATGTGTCATGATAGAAGCTCCAAGGATCATTGCATTCAAGTCCCTCTACACCATTAAAAAGAGTTACGTTTAAATTAAATTAAAACATGCCACATGCCAAATATCCTTAAATGAGCAAGTAAATCTTCTTGCATCACCTTTTGCAGTTTTTAGGTATTTACGTTTGGATATACACTGGATGTAGAGTCATACCATTTTCAGAAATAATGTCTGTTTTGGAATTTAACAGTTTAAATATTGGCATGACGCCTGAGTGTTTGGCACAGTGACTGCATACACACTGAATGGCAAGTACACTTTGTGGGACCTTTTGCGATCTGATATCCAGATGCTGGCTTTGTCCCAGCTGCATGTAAGACTGGGACATAGATGTCTACAATTCCCTGCCTTCCTTTAAGGATATCTTTGGTGTATAAACAGGAAAGGACGTGTGTTGTCTTCTAATCAGCTACTCAATCTGGACTAAAATACCAGAGACTATGCCTGCTGTGGAGTACAAATTCAATTTGTGCCACCTCAGATACAAAGCTGTAGTGCAGTAGGATAAATCAAGACAAAGAAATGCTTCCTAAATTAGCTGATGACTCTGCTAATGGGGGAGTCTGTGGGGTCTTTGTTGCCTGCTTCGAAGCCCTGTAGAAAAACGAGGACCAAATCCCTCTCTTTTCCTGGTTTCCTGAGCTTGTCATCTGGATTTGCACTGCAGAGAGCTTGAGAGCCATCTGTTTCAGTTCAGCAAAAAGTGAAGTCTGAAAAAAACCCCCAAACCAACTAAAATATAACAACTAAGATCCAAACCAACCTATCTGCATTTTCGTCTCAGTGCTTTTGTGGAGCACATTGGGACCTGACCACTAGATGTTGTGTATTTCCTACTTTCAGTGTAATTTAAAACTTACTGTTCTAAGAAGGAAAAAACATTAATGTATTGAGTAAATAGTTAAGGATTTATGTTTTGGAGAGAGAAACAAAACTTACTCTGATAAACTGGTTTTTTGGTGGGGTCCAGAGATATGGATAATTCCACATAAAACATAATGCTGCCCAATTCATTCGAATTTTAATAGTTTTCTGAGCAACTGCTCCTTTGCTATGATAAATGTATTCTCCAGCTCATAATGGAAATGAGTTAGGCAGCAATGTGTGGCATAAGAAACACTAGTCAGTCCAGTGCACGTGTGATCAGAGAGGTTGTTTATTTCACTAAGAGGTATACTAGTATTAAATAACGTCATAGAAGTAACTGTTACTCCATCAACAGATGTCAGTTTTTATGTTCTTAAATCATATTTTTCCTTATGCCAAGCCCTTAAAAATCACTGTAGCTTCTAGAGCTGAAATGAAGACTGAGCATTTCAAATCTGTAGAAGTGTAATGGACAGTTAGACTATAATTTTTTTTCAGTGGGCAGGTTTGTAAAACAATTATTAAATTCACTGATATGCCTTCACCAGCAAAAATATTCTTAGTTATATACAGAGGTTGTAATGGCAAGTTATGATTTCATTCTGTATATACTGCTCTATATTTAGTAAAATTAACATTAAAGGTCGACGAAGACTAGAGATGCATTCTGGAGTTTTTATTAGAGTTATTTGCTTGAGTCTGTTCAGCTGCACATTGTTCAGTAACTGGCCATTTTGAGTCAAATTACCTACCTAAATGAGCTCAGCAAATGCTGCCTCATTTTAGTTACATACTATGAAATTTGTACATTGAGTTATTCATTTTAGTGAATAGTTTGCTGAAGACTAACATTCAAATAGCATTTACCATTATCTTGCTAATAGGCCTTACTGCTTTAAATCTACTAAGAATGCAAATAAATGATAATTCTGCACTCATTAAGGAAATCTCCAGTGACTTACTTTGGTTAAATGTTCCAACAGGCATGTTTAGCACTTCTTTGGGGTTGGTAAAGTTCCAAAAATCCGTGAATTAAAGTTCTGTGGAGTGTTATAAAATATGCATAATGAAGCCCTGGATGTAAATTAAGAAGATTTATATTGCAGCATTCTGCTTACGTTACTCAGTCTGAATGCTTCACAGGTTTTTATGAAGCAAATAAACTGTTCTTTTTCTTGAAATTCATTTTGAATGGTCACCATGGATTCATTGTTACATTACTTAGTTCACACATTAAAGACTGAATTGTTCTTTTTAATCTATATATCATACTAAAGTTTTATTGCACAATACTTTTGAAGCCTAGGTACTCCATCTGTAATAGCAGTACACTGAAGTTGCCTATAGACATAAGTAGTTAAAATAGAGCTGAAAACAATGTTTATGAATATTTTTCTGCTTTAAACTCATGTATTCACTTGAGTCACGCTTACGATTCCCATTATTCATAGCCAGTGAACATTAACTGAAAAAAAGTTTATTTCCAAGGGTCTTTAAATATTATTTATGGAAAATAAGTACAAATTTTCATACAAGCTAGAACCCCACATGGTTTTTCTGTATGGCTTTCAGAAGGAAAGAAGCTAAAGCATAAGTTTGTGCACAACTGCCACCCAGAGTTATAGATCTGTCAAAGAAACCACAGCAGGGCTTTGGGTGTGTCTGTACCCTAAAGAAGGGCAAAAGCATCAACAAAGAGACCCTGAGGTGCAGTTGTATTCTAGGCAGCTTGCTGCTGTGGAATTGTTTAGTTCAGGAAAATACTGGCTTCCACTGTGGAGGGTCATCGGTATTTTAACAAATCGCTTCATTAATGATTCGGTTCTAGATGAGCTAAACTAAATGGTGGTCAGGATATTTCAGATTTGCAGTGAAACAGAATTATTTTGATTATATCCTTGGTCTTGTAGTCTTATTAAATTAAGCAACAATAAGCAACCACAGAATTTTACTTTCAGGGTCTATATGCATATCTGTGTATACCTGTACCATTTTTAGAATAAAGATCTACTATAGAACAAACTGTCTTTGGCTTCTAATTCTTTAGTTTCTGCTTAGTATTTCTGTTTCTTTTAAGATGAAGAAACTCATGCTGTGGAATTCTGAAACCAATGGTATGGAATAGTGCAATCAAAGTTAAACTCAAATAAATTTTAAGTTAGCCACAGAATGATGTGTAAATAAATAGCAAGAATGTTGATAAACCAAATTTTGTAAATACAATAAAAAATTTGAATGGTTGATTTTTAAATTTTGTATTATTCAAAGATAATTTGAAAAAAATTTTTAGAATTTGTTTTGGTATAACTAAGGGATTTCCAGAATTTCACAGCTATACTATAATATTTTATAGCATTTTATGAAGCTGTTTTATTATATTGTATTACATATAGGTCAGATCTGTTTTGCAGTGTATGTTCAACATAATCATTCTTCATTATTTCAAAAATTTTTACACATTTTATAAAAAAATGGAAATAATATTCATGTGCTATGTAACTAAAACACTATGGTATTACGCATAATTCAGTTTGAACACCGGGGATTATAAAATGCCTTTGGAAATTAGAGCCAGCTCAAATTGTTAAACAGTGTTTTGTAATGAAGAATAGAGGAACAGATTAGTATTTGAGCTTTTGGATCACATTACACTATGATGATAGAGTACATCTAGAAACAATTAAGACAGTGATGAATAGGAGAACAGAGAGCTTAACTGAGGGATACTTTTATAAGAAACAGCCTATGTAGAGCACTTCAGATTCAGAGTAGAAACCCAAACAATTAAAGATAAATGATGAAGATAAAACCTTTTAAAATGGAATAGCTACACATACATTTGCATGTTTATCCACATACTCGTTCAGAAATAAGTAATGAATTCTGTTAAAGGAGTTAGTAAGGGGCAGAGTCAAAATAGAAATTCAGTGGCAAGAGCTACAGGGTCCAACTGGATTTAGTCTGGCATTCCATCATAAAGAGTATTGTGACTTCAAGAAGTGGTACTCAGAATCCACGGTTTCTGGCATAATTCCAAAACTGTTTGAAACTAGAGTATATAGAAATGGATAGCAGGGTGACACCCTTGGTAGAACACAAGTAGACCAGAGGTATGGCCAAGGAGTGGAGAACACTGTATTAATTTAGAAGACCTTGTGTGAGACAGATTTCTGATTCTGATTTTATAGACAGGGCTAGAATCATCCTGCTCCAAAATTTCAAGTTGAAATAAAAACAAGAGGCAAAACACAATTTAGATTTCACATTTTTAGCATTAAAGTTTTAGATTACAAACATACACCAATTAATGAAACTACAATGTAAGCATTATAACAAGAACAGCTAACGAGAGTGGTGATCACTTTACTTCAGTGGGGTGAGGATGTAACTGAACTGTGCCAGCTTCACAAATTTCCAAAAGGTTCCTAAAAGTTCAGGTCCACAAGCCACATCTGCCTTGCATATGCCAAATAGGAGACTATAATTCAAAATAAACATTTGTCTGAAATCCATGGTCATATTCAAACTAGGACTTTCCAAAATTAGAAGAAATTAGCAAAGGTTAATATTTACTTTTTTAATTCGTGTCTTTCCTCAGTGTTCTGCTGTAATTACAGGTTGACATCAGAGTGTGACAATAGAAAGACCAAACATCTCTATCTGTGGAAGTTAGACAGGAATATTAAGAGGTGGTTTGTGTCTCTGAATGAATAAGAGCTCAGATGTTGACAGACTTTATATTGCTAAGAGGGATGGCAGAAAAAAATATTGTTCAATATACTCATTGCTTTGACAGGCACTTCAGATAATAAACCTTACTGAGAGGCAAAGTTTATTAGCTCTGTATAGAGCTAATAAACTATTAATTTGCCGTTTTGAGGTTCACAGAATCACAGAGTGGCTGGGTTTGGAAGGGACCTCTGGAGGTCATCTTGTCCATCTCCCCTGCTTAAGCAGGGTCACCTAGAGCCCAGGACCATATCCAGACGGCTTTTGAGTATCTCCAAGGATGGAAACTCCACAACCTCTCTGGCCAGGCTCTGCCAGTGCTCAGTCACCTTCACAGTGAAAAAGTGTTTCCTGATGTTCAGGTGGAAGCTCCTGTGCCCGTTGTCTCTTGTCTTGTCACTGGGCACCACTGAAAAGAGCCTGGCTCTGTCTTCTTTGTACCCTTTAAGGTCATCCCTGAGCCTTCTCCAGGCTGAACAGTCCCAGCTCTCTCAGCCTTTCCTTATAGGAGAGATGCCCTTCATTATCTTCATGGCCCTTTGCTGGACTCTCTGCAGTATCTTCACATTTTTCTTGTACTGGGGAGCCCAGAAGTGGACACTACTCCAGCTGTGGCCTCACCAGTGCAGAGTAGAGAGGAAGGATCACCTCCCTTGACCTGCTGGCAACACTCCTCCTAATCAGCCCAGGATACCATTAGCCTTCTTTGTAGCAAGGGCATATTGCTGGCTCATGTTCAACTTGCTGTCCACCAGGACTCCCACGTCCTTTTCTGCACACTTACTTTCCAGCTGGGCTGCCCCCAACATATGCCAGTGCCTGGGGCTGTTCCTCCCCGGGGTTCTAGGTTAGTATTTCTGCCAAATGCTATACTCCTAAAAGTGAATACATGAGACTCTTTGAGACAAGCTTGTGTGTCTTTGCAGTGCTTTCTACTGCATGCTGTTGATGTTCCTCATATGGAGAGAGGCAGAAACTAAGCAGAGATCCATTTAGTGGCAGATGAGGCTAAGAACTATAATTAACAATGTTATTACATGTTGTTATTAATGATGTTAATACATTGGCACACATGAACAATAAATTACACATTTTTGTCACGGTTTCATCAAGCTGTTCTAGAAGAAAATGTAACATAATGCTGAAAACAGCTTTTAAAACTGTTGTCAATATCTAGGCTGCTCATATTGTTGTATTCAGATAGTGCAGCAATAGCCCTAGCGGATAACTTCTCTAAAATGCCCTAGTGTAAATGAGGACAGTGCATGTATTTTTAAAGATACTTTTCTTGTTTAGTAGCAAGTATTAGAAGCATATAATTGGTCTTTGGATATGAGAAAAGCATATGAAATTATGACATAATATGAAAAATGATGAAGTATTTTTGATTCATAAATGGAGCATCATCTATCCCCTGTAAAAGACTGCCTGACTCTCATGTAGGCATTCTAGAAACAAGATGGGGTTTTCTTGCATTGTTCGTTCGTTAGTTTTAATTTCTGGTTCTTTTGTGTTGTTGGCTGCCATTAGTATGAATCTGCCAGCTAATGGAGTGCTACAAGCTCTCCTTCCTGCGGGTGCTTGTCTGCTGCTAGCTAACATTTTGAATATTCGTTATTCAGCACCAGCTAATTCCCCTGGTCAATTCTTTAGTTCATCACTTGGCAAGCAAATGCCAACATCACCTGTGTTTTTTTGTTTTGTTTTGGATTTTCTATCTTTACTGTCTTTCCTCTTTGGTGACCTCTTACTGCTTGAGAACCCTGATGTAGCTTCTTGAATCAGGAGAGATACATACAGCAAAACAGAAGATATTTGGCAATTAATTGATTATGAAGGGGCCTCAAATTAGCTGGTTGCCTGAGGGAAATACTGTATTCCCCCAGAACAGTCACAAGCTGTTGTGCTTTGAAGATTTACAGGAAGAGAATGATATGGGAGATTTTGATTAAGGGGCCAAGGGCAGATGTTGCTTGAGTAATGGGATTTGTGCCACTCTATTATGTGCAAAATTCAAAACTCAAGATAACATATGACTTTTGTCATTATCCTTTTAATGAAAACTACAGTATGTGACTGTGAACACAAATCCTGCTAAGTAAACCCAGGAGAATTAGTTCACTGTACACTTGAATTCCAATTACTGTGGAAAAATAACTAAGCAAAAAGGAATCAAGCCACCAAAACACCACAAAATTTTACAGTAATGACGTTATCAAGTACTTTTTGTTTCATTGCTGGATTTCTTTATTCTTCTGCCTGCATTATATGAGAATAAGAATAAACAATACAAATTTCTGTAGGAACACCGTCTTTCAGCCAAGTTTCTCAATGGATTTTGCAAGCATTGACTGATCAAGTCTCACAATTACTGTGGTACTGGAACAAAGCACAGGTGCCCTTAAATCACACCTGCCTACCTTAGAAATTAATTACAGACAATACAAGATTTAGGAATAGTGAGAAGAAGCAAAGCTTGGTTTCAAGAAAATACATTTAATAGGGAGGTAGCTATTAACTGTACTTTAAGTTTGACTACTGTTCTAAGGTTAATCACCTCCCTGAGAATTGCTACACTGTTTTTGCAGTGACCACTGGTAACCCTGGTTTACCAGTTCCTGGACAAAATTAATTGAGAACATTTAAGAGACACTTGGAAAGAAATTTAAAACTGCTTTTCATTCTTCTTATTTTAGCCAGCTACCTCACCAAAGCAAGCTATTATTCATTACATTAATCCATAAGAATATAGAACTTTGTTGATTTGAAATGTATTGCATTTTAAGAAGTGGTATAAATGATGAAATATAGACTATTAATAGTATTATTAACTACAGTAGTAATAATAACTTACCATCTTATCAAATGTATTTATTTATACTACAGCCTATTGCATTATTCCCATTAAGAAGGATTTGTATTGGAGTATCAGATATTCAATAACACAATTTTATTGGCATAGTATAACAGTTCAAGAATTTTTGTTTTCGAGAAGTGTAAAAGATAATATGTTATACTGTACCTTAGGTTTTTTCTACTGGCAGTGAGTTTCTGGATGTGCTTTCCCATGCTGAATCAGAAAGAAAATGTTCTGATCTATCATTTATGTCATGAAGTTCTGTATATTTATAACTTCATTTTTATGATTTATAACTTCATTTTTATGTTGCTTCATTATTCACAGGTGCATGTCCTCCTAACCAAATCAAAAGATAGTTCTTACTGACTTAACAGTTTTAGTTGATTAGTAGACAGGAAATACGATAAGCTAAGTCTTCTAACAATGTCACCATATTTGGACAGATAGGTTAATTAATTCCTAGCTTTAAGTTGTCCTTTGAGTATCATTAAAAAAAGAAATCCTACTATGCATTTCAATCAAAATCATTCACAATTCAGGTTGTAGTCATTATCAGTGGTCATCATTATATGTATGTAATATACACGCATTGTACTTATATATCTATACACACAGACTCCTTAATATACCAGTGATATTAATTACAGAGATTCCCACGTTCACCACCACTAAGACTGAGTATATATTTTAGAACATAAGGTTCATTTTAAAGGAATATTTGATTGCTCAAAGATATTTAAGTTTCTTGATGCTTTAATCCAATGTGATTAAAGGGAAGGTACTTGAATAAGCACATTTGACATTCCAGAAATACTTTTACATTTACATGTAAGTTATTAGATTACCGAGCAAAGGCCTCAAAGTAAATTACAAGCAAAAGATGCAATCCCAAATATCAGGGCAACATGAAATTTGCTGAAAGTACTGTTTCAAGACAGTACAGTAACGGACAATTAACAATCACTTGAAGAGAGACACTTCTAATAAAAATCAAATCTAGTAAATTTAGAGATACATCAGGGTGACTACTCAAAAGAAGTGATTGCCTAACAAGGGGTTTCTCAGATGGATTTTGCTACATGTTAGGAAATTACCATATGCAGCAACAACAGGAAGTTTAGTTATAATATATTTATGTATACAGTCATATGTTTATATATATGGTCATTCCTTGTTTGCCTTGGAAAAGAAGAATATTAATAAGTAAGCTGTCTTTCTGAATTTTACAAATATGATCAATACTTTATATGTGGTGAAAATAAACTCTGTGTGCATGGATGTTTTTCAACAAGTTGGCAAACACAGAAGATACTAGTATTCCAGATGTCCCAGAACCTATGTGAACTAAAATGCAGTCACTTTTCGATGTTGGGCAGAGTATATGTTAGACATTTTAAAATAATAAAGTATTAGAGGGTTTTTTTCCTTAAAAAAAAAGCTTGCTGGCATGTTATATACACCAGAGATAGTATCTTAGCTGTAATGAAATCAACTCAAAAATTCTCATTTATCTTTTTTTTTTTCCAAAGTTTTTCCCGTTAGTAGCTTGAGACTGAAAAAAGTGAAGGTATTTTAGTTGGCAGGGTAAGCTGTGCCCTTAGTGTCAGGTGACAGAAAGCACAAACTAAATTTTCTCTAATAAAGTTAGGACTTCATAGGAGTGAAGAGGTGGTGAAATGGCCATGGTATGTCTGTCTGAACCTGTAAGTAAACATCTCAGGGACAAGTCTTTGCTGCCATGTCTTCATGCTATCTTTAGTAGTGGTATGAGATGCAATGCATGTCAGAGTATTTATACTCTGATTGAACTAATTTTGCTAAAGACATACTTTTCTAATTTCTTACTTTTGTAATTTTGATCAGATAAGGTCTAGACAATATGGTAATGACAGTCATAATAACCTTAATAAACTTTTCTGCAAACAGATCAAACTCAGAGCACTTGCAAAATAAATAGCTGATTGTCCTGGTTTCGGCTGGGATAGAGTTAATTTTCTTCCTAGTAGCTGGTATAGTGCTGTGTTTTGGATTTAGTGTGAGAATAATGTTGATAACTGTCCTGGTTTGGGCTGGGACAGAGTTAACTTTCTTCTTAGTAGCTGGTACAGTGCTGTGTTTTGGATTTAGTGTGAGAATGATGTTGGTAACACTCTGATGTTTTAGTTGTTGCTAAGTAGCGCTTATCTTAAGCCAAGGACTTTTCAGTCTCCCATGCTCTGCCAGCAAGCAGGTGTGCAAGAAGCTGGGAGGGAGCACAGCCGGGGCAGCTGACCTGAACTAGCCAAAGGGGTATTCCATACCATGGAATGTCATGCCCAGTATATAAACAGGGGGGAGTTGGCCGGGAGGCGCGGATCGCTGCTTGAGCATCAGTCAGCGGGTGGTGAGCAATTGCATTGTGCATCACTGGGTTCCCCCCCGCCCCTCTTTTTGTTTTGTTATATTCCTTTTCATTACTATTATTATTATTATTAGTAGTAGTAGTATATTTCATTATTATATTGTTAATTTTATATTTTACTTTAGTTATTAAACTGTTCTTATCTCAATCCACGAGTTCTGCCTTCTTTCCCGATTCTCCTCCCCATCCCACTGGGAGCAGGGGGAGGGGGATGGGGAGTGAGGGAGTGGCTGTGTGGTGCTTGGCTTCTGACTGGGGTTAAACCACGACAATAACACACTGATGTTTTTAGTTGTTGCTAAGTAGTGTTTATACTAAGTCAAGGATTTTTCAGCTTCTCATGGCCAGCCAGCAAGAAGGCTGGAGGGGCACAAGAAGTTGGGAGGGGACACAGCCAGGACAGCTGACCCAAACTGGCCAAAGGAATATTCCATACCATCTGACATCATGCCCAGTATATAAACTGGGAGGAGTTAGCTAGGAGGGGTGGATCGCTGGTCGGGAACTAACTGGGCATGGGTCGGCGAGTGGTGAGCAATTGCATTGTGCATCACTCATTTTGTATAGTCTAATTCTTTTAGTATTATTAGTGTCATTTTATTATTATTATCATTATTATTATTTTTCCTTCCTTTCTGTCCTATTAAACTGTCTTTATCTCAACCCATGAGGGTTTTTTTTTTTCGATTCTCTTCCCATCCCACTGGGTGGGGGGAGTGAGCGAGTGGCTGCATGGTGCTTAGTTGCCAGCTGGGGTTGAACCACGACACTGATTAGGGTGACAGCCTTCAGAGAAGAGCAAGATCTACTTTTCTAGTGCATGTCATGATGGAGTTAGTCTATCAAGCTTGAACAGCCTATCTTCTTCCCTTGTGCCTGTACAGATGTCAGTGGTCAATAAGGAAGGCAACAGAGTACACACAACTTCTCAGCAGCAATAGTCTCAATAATTCTTCTCCACACTCCGGCTCAATCACTTTCCATTTATGCAAGTGAGTGCGAGTGGGAATCTTACAGAGAGAGAGGGTAAAGAAAGTCATAAATTAAAAAAGAGATTTTCCGTCATGCACATCCTTCAAGTCTCTCTATCTTACTAGGGGAAGGTAAGGAAGAAGCAGAAAACACCTCCAAATGCTAACACATTTTAAATCTTGATTTTCAATTATTACAGAGTGTGGTTGCAGCAGATTTGATTCAAAGAGCCACAGAGATTCATTCCAGCTGTTTTCATGCTCCACATTCCCTTATTTTCTGCTGTTTCCATGCTTTTTGTTGTACAATATGTATCAACCATTTCTGGTCAAGTACTAACTTGACAAATATATTGGAGAATGTTAGTCTTTAAAAGACAAAAATTTACATTTGTGGAAAAGGAAAAGCCAACAAATGTGAAATACTGTCGAAGTCTGAAGTTAGGTTATAAAAACGCACAACTCTTAAAGACCTTAGAAAGAGGAGCTGTTCTGGTATGATTTCTGCAGTGTATCAGATGCAAGGTTGCTTTTGATCAGCATCAGCCATCATGTCTTATCATCTTGTGACACTTTTTTTAAAAGTGCTGTGTACAATATAGCAAGGGCCTGAAAAGGCTACTCTCCAGTGGCTTTTAAGAACATTGCTTGCAGAGAATCCTACAACCCATGCAACAAATCTGATTTTTGTTCACCTTTCCTATTATGCCTTAAAACTTGCGAAGCTTCATCAACTACTGAGGTCACTGTGGAAAAAACCAAAAATATAAACTTCAAATTTTTCTTGATCTACGTATGTATGTCTTACAATTTGGAAGAAACAGACCACATAAGGGTAACAGTTCTTGCCTGTGCCTATCTTAAATATATTTTTATAGTCTGCATGAAGACATCTAGCAAAATGCTATTAATTGATACAGTTAGCATTATGCCATTTGGCAGATGATACACAATTTAAAAAATGAGGTCATTAGCAGTCTGCTGAAAGGACATGGATCCTTACTATTTGTTATTAACAGCTTGTAAAAGCTGTAAGTCTTACAGTGTCAATATAAGAGTAACACATACAGCATTTGTAGACATATACATGCCAGGTGTTGTGTACAACCCATTCACAAATGCTCTTGACAGTACAAGCCTACAGTTTCAATAGGAATCATGTTTTTTCTTTAATTAATGTATAAATATACAAATATAATCCCTGTTGACATCATGATAAGTTTCATATCTTACAATGTTTCTTTGGTGTCCTTGAAATAATAAAAGTACAAATGATATTTTAAGGCATTTTAGATGCCATATACAGTAACTCCTCTAAAATTGTAAGATAGATTCTTGTATAGCAGATCAGATTTTTTCATCCTAAAGTAACTTACGCTTTTTTACTAAAAATAAAATCTTTAACATCCAGGGTTACCTACTGATTTGTCACAGCTGCATTATGTGAAATGAGAAGAGGTTAAGTGTTTCAGGCTGGAGTCAGAGAGAAAACGGAGAGCTCAATTTAATTCGTTGTGTTATGCTTAAAATGTTGTTTGGATCCTAAGTAACCAGAGACTGAATAAAAAGTTAGTAGACCTTCTGATACACCACCTCAAGTTGTTACCGCATCTGCCAAGCAAAGCAGGACTTGGCACAGCAAGCAACCATGTATGACCTCCAGGGGAACCTGAGTGCTGTAAGAATTGTGCCAATAGATGGAACTGTTTCTTTTAATGTCAAGAAACACTTGCTTTTTTTTTTCCCTTTTAAATGAAACAACATAGTGGCTCTGATCTAATCTACCATTTTTGGAAGAAGTTGTTCATGTTTTCAAAATTCTAGCATAGAGAACAAAAGTACGGCCATCTGAAATTGCTTCAGCAATTCTAACAAGCCTCTCTTCCATCTCACTCATTTTTCTGGAGCACTAATTTGTGCTATTAGATGTCTGCCAACTCAACCTAGAAATGGCTGTTCTCATCAAGAAATTTGTTTCTAGATGCCAGTGATATGTCAGCGGTACTCAGTGAAAGGACAGGAGTGGGTGCAAACTGAAGTACAGGGAATTCCAATTAAGCATAGAAAATGCTTTTTCACTCTGAGAGTGGTCAGACACTGGCACAGATTGCCCAGAGAGGTTGTGGAGTCTCCATACTTGGAGATATTCGGAACCTGACTGGATGTGGCCCTGAGCAACCTGCTCTAGGTGACCTGGCTTTGAGCAGGCGGGTTGGACTACACCATCTCCCAAAGGTCCCTTCCAGCCTCAACTATTCTGCGGTTCTGTGATACTCTGACACCATGGATTTGCTCTCATACATGAGGAACCCATGTTGTGCAGGTAAACATAAGCAGTTTCATTTGCAGAACCCCTTGTATGGTTCACATTGTATACAATTTACTTCTGCATTGATAGCAAATAGTCTGTTCAGGGAAAAAAAAAAGAGTCAGACATCATACAATCACATTCTTTGCCCCAACTAATTCACCCCTCCAAAAATGGGCTTCAGTTTGGGCAGGAAAGAGGCGTGATATCCCCCTTAATGATTTCTTACATTCACATTTCAAAGACGTGTACATGGTTTTAAGCTGCATGATTCTGTTAGGGTCAGAGTAGCCAAGGCAAGGAGGTGATGTAGCAGCTACATTCTGTTCATTATGTAAAATAAAAAAGTGAATAAAATACTCACCTAAGGCAAAAGTATATGATTGGACTGGGAATTTTAGTATGTGCTGCCTTATCCCTTGAAATACAAGTACTCTAAAGTGAATGTGTTAGTCTTATATGTGGAAAGTATCCAATGTAATAAGAGAGAGCTCTTTCATGGTACACTCACTGGAGTGTCCCAAATCTTACGGGCATCTGCATAATCCAGAAATGTTCAGGACACCTATCTCCAAAGTCTACATGTTCAGCTTCCTGCTTGAATTTAAAACTCCTCTAGTTATCAGCCTTTCTCCAGAATTTGAGTGATACTTTGCAGAACAGTTTTTCCCCTCAAAGGTGTGATCTATGTCTGCCTTTTTTAAAATATCTGTTTCATAAAAAATTGCCAGAAAATTAACACATTTCTGTGGGTAGTGACTAAGCGATACATCAAATTCTTAATGCACTCCTTTGTGTTGCTCTTCCAGATTTATTTTGCGGTAAACACTTACCTGAACTAATTCATCCAGACACATACCAATAAGGTATTCAGTTTTATTATATTACTGCAATATTATTATAATTTTGTAATTGAGCCATAGGCTAGATCTACAGTTAGCAGTAAGGAAAGGAACATCTTAAGGGATTTTGATTTGTTCTTGTAAATTGTGTGAAGTTGTGGATAAGCTTCAGAATCTTTCTGATCTGGTAAGAACATTAATACCAGCCCATATTCATCATAGACTAGGGAATATCCCAAATGCCTCAAGAGAAAAAAAACACACCTTTTTTAGTAATTGCCTACTCCTGCCAAAGTTGTATAAAATCTCAGTGCAAATGTAACTAAAACTGATTGGGAACTCTAGACGTATCACTGTGTATAATGAAAGTTCAGATAATACTAACAATAGATGCATGAGCACAGTCGGTATCTCATAGCAATAAAATTTGTAACTCGCCAAGACCCCATGTCACTTTACACTTTGCCATTTATCAAGAGCTATGTTATAGTTTTTTTCTGGCTGTTTAACAACCTGTTGGTGGGGAACGAAAGACAAAGTTAAAGATCCATCACAGAAGATGACTTGCTGGCAACATCCTTTCGTTTTTGAAATAGTATAGCATGTCTAGTATTTCTACTCAGTCTAGGAATGATGGTAGTAAATGAGGAGCATGGCAGTCTGTTAAGTAGCTCTCTCCTTATCAATAAGGAGAGCTGTAGATTACAATAAGAGCTAGCCAGAAAATGGGGAAAATATAATAAAAACTGTCCAGTCTTTCATAAAATCTTTTGACTGAAAGCAGTGGACAAACAATTTTTAACAGGCCATAATTTTCTGCAGTGATTTTCCAAACTTTCTATCTCTTTGTTTCAGAAGAGATACAACTTCCCTCCTTCATGGAGAATTCGGAATCAAATTTATACCATTGAGGGGAAGAGGTAGGTTCATGTACTTTCTTTACATACTACATACACTTTAACAAATCTACTAATGGTCCCATAGACATTACTGAGTGTAATGATTTTTTTTTTTTTTACTAATTGTAGTTAATTCGCTCTCTTTTAACAAGATGTTTTAAAAAATACAAAATACTCAAACTGTAAGCATTTTCACTGGGAGAATGAAGGCTCACGTATAGCTCATATGTAAACTGAGCTCTGCTAATTCTTGTTAAAATTGGACTCAGTTCATAGATTCACAATTTTTTTAATAATAAAAAGGGCCATTCTGCTTATATATTTGTATTTGCTGTATAGAGTAGACCATGAACTTTCATGTAGTCACTTTCATCAAACCCAATAAATAGTAGCTAAACTGGAATACAGTAGTAAGAAGCAATTCAGTCTGTGGAAGGCAATTGATAAAATAGATCCTGCATTTGGGAGCACAACCATAATCTCACAATGAAAGAACAATAATGAAAAAACAATACTTTTAAATGTGAAATTGTACTTTAATTAATTTGAATATTTCAGTGAAAATTCTTTATAATCAATTAATGAACCAAAGTATTGCCAGCAAAGACATTTGATAAACAAGTTTTATAATCACAATGAATTTAAGTATTTATGTTCACAATATATCTAGATATCTTAATGTGACAGCTTTGCCATTATTATGAAGTATGGCAGCGCTCATATTTTTTAGTTCCTTTTTTTTCTTTTTTAATATCCAGTTGCTGTTTCATTTACCTTGTTATATAACATCATTAATGAATGTCTGTTACTAAATGAAACGTTTAATTATGCATCAACTGGTTAATCATACCCTGAAATCCCTACAAGAAAACTTTTGGTCAAGAAATTCAAAAAGAGATGACAAAAGAACCCAAGTAGTTCTGTTTATTCTTAGTTGTTCAGAGAAGCTTGAAGTGCTATAGAGTGAGATTACAGTATGAGCAGGATAATGCTAAAAATTAGTTGCTTATTAAAGTAACAGATCTTTAATGTATATGTACAAGCATGTACGTTAACAATTTTAAAGATTTTGTTTTAAAGATTGTTGAATATTGGTATCTGTTGTTGTGTGGAAGTGGAAGATGAATCAATGAGAGAATCAACTCTAGATAACAGAGAAGTATCAGATACGATGGAGCAAATACACTAATGACAAGGGATCTGTTTATCTTCCCTACCCCCTCTCCTTAAGAAGTTGTGAGAAGGCATAGTCATGAGTTGAAAAAAAAAGGAGCTTTGAGAAGAGCTAAAGGCAAAATGAATTTTAATTAGACAATCAAAACAAAGATCAGCATGTACCTCCTGTAAGGAGTAAGTGGGCAATAAATAGATATGATCAGATTGCTACATCTGTTCTTGTATTTATTCTACGTGTATTTGAATAAATAGACTACATTTCCTATTTAAGTAGTTTTATTTCTTGATAAAGACTATGTTCTGAGTCTTTGCTATCTTGTGCTTCATCATTTTTTCATCTTAATCAAGTTTTAGTAATTTGTGCACCTGTGGCAGTTAGTGGCTTTTAAACTTTTTTCTGGTTCGTTTTCAGTAGCCTCAGTCTTCTTGAGCTTCCTGACTGGGTCTTTGCTGAAGATTTCTTTGGCTTTCCTACTGATTTTTTTCTCCTCTCTACTTTCTTTCTTGTTGGATCTTTTCTGAAGTCTTCCATTCTTTCTGTTGAATTTGAAAGACTTGTAGACACTGACATCTTCAGTTTCCAGGAGGATGTGTTGCCAGTCAGGCTTGTGACCCCCCATTTACAGTTGCTGTTGTCTTTATGTATTTTACGGCTCAGAATCCCCCTAAAAGCAGTGGATCAAAGCCTTGCCTATACTGTTTTGCCTTGTACAGTCCTGGGGAGGAACGTTGCTACTTTAAGACTTCAGGGTTTTTTACTTTCTAGTCATCTTCTCTGTCTTTTGTTCTTAATGCCTTTCTGATGTTGTTATGAGTATCTTCCACAAATCAGCGTACTGTGAGAAAGATGGATGGACAGCCCTACAACGGTGTTTCGCCTGTGTGGGGAGATGGTTCCATTGTTGGAAACTGTTGCATATGCTCAGTTGGGAGAATTTTCTGTGGTAAAGGGAGAAGAATCTGCAAGGATAAAAAAAAGAGATCCTGTAGCGTGATCAGAGATGAACAGGTTGAGCCAAGAGTTTGACCAAAGAAGATTTTGCTAGTCTGATGGCACGTCTAACAGTAAGGGTCTGCTTTGTAAGGGTAACAGTGGGTTAAATGGAGTTTTATTTACAAGACCTGTTTTGTATTGAATGTATTTGCCTGTTTGTTTTCTCTTTTAGGAGTTCATTGTATGGAGTTCTGTTCTGATAATAGCTAGGTTTCTGGATTCAAAGCCCCTGTGGTGGTATTCTGTATTTCTTATTAATTTTAAAATGCAGTCTTTGTCTCTGTACAACTTACTGTACTGATCCATAGTATTACAGTTCTCTTGTTCTGTGGATTTGGTTAAGTTGTGCATATTGGTAGCAAGAGAGTTATTTAATAAACATGTAGGTTCAGCAACATGAAAATATTCGGTCTCTCTGGTAGAACAGAAAATCTGTTATAGGATCTTGTGATATTTTTTTAGCAAGACCTCAAATGAACTGTGAGCTCCAGATAAGAATTATCCTATTGATTCCAGGTTATTTTTACATCTTCATTTCATATCTAGCCTTTCTCCTCTGCTGTGAGCTCAATGAATCTAGTTACGTGAAACCTGGAGAGCTGTATGGCACTTGCAGCAGATTACATGAAATACATGTACAAACAGTGTATATGAAAAAAAAGATACTTGACCTACTACTGCTAATTAAATACAGACTTTAAAGTCTGTGAGACTCTGATAATGACATTACGTTGGAAAGCACATTCTTGAAAGATGCCAAGGAGTTGGTCAATCTCAGAACACTATGGTGTTTTGATGACTGCATCTGTGACATGCTTTGGCCAGATTAGAGATTCTGGGGTTAAATCTACCTCAAAATTCAGTCTGAATAAATTCTGAATCTTACTATCATTTACTGGTGTCTTCTGTGCCGTGGTTGCAGCTGTTTAAGACCAAAAACCCTATAGCGGGCAAAACAGACTTAACTTGGGGAAAATTAATTTAATTTACTGCCAATTAAAATAGATTCGGATAATGAGAAACAAAAAGTGAAACATTCAAACAAGGAAGTTAAACAGTTCTTTGCAGATAACTGCAGTTACATATTGAAACTGAAGTGTTCAAAATACACTAAAAGATATTGAGGTTGTAAAAGAGAATGATTTCTCAGTGCTGCACAAATGGCTGGGGAAAGACATGGATTTAGGTTGTGCATATTCCCCTTCAGCATTATATTGGATGCAGGTGCCCAGGTGCTGGCAGCTGGGGGGCTGCAGGGGCGGCCTCGGTGAGGAGAGGCCAGGGCTGCCCCGTGCTGCACACAGCCGGTTCCAGCCGGCTCCACAACAGACCTACTGCAGGACTGCGCTGAGCCTGTCAGCAAAGCTGGTGCTGCCTCTGTGAAAAGATATTTAAGAAAGGGCAAGAACACCAGAGAACAGTGAGGAGTGAGGAAAAAAAATGTGAGAAACAGCCCTGCGAACACCAAGGTCAGAGAAGAAGGACGGGGAGGTGCTTCAGTCATGGAGCGGGTATTGCTCTGCAGCCTGTGGAGGACCCCACGCCAGAGCAGATGGATATTCCCAGAGGAACAGCAGCCTGTGGAGAGCCCATGCTGGAGCATGGAAAAAATGTGAGAAAGGGAAAGTGAGTGGCAGAGAGAAACCGACTGTTAACCCCACCATCCCCTCTGTGCTGCTTGGGGTGGGGGTAGAGGAGTTGAAAGTGAAAGAGGGAAGTTGAGCCTGAGCAAGGGGGGAGGAGAGGAAGGGTGTTTTCATGTTTGCCTTTTTGTTTCTCACTACCGAAATCTATTTTAGTTGTCAGTAAATTAAATCAGTTCTCTCCAAGTTTAGTCTGTTTTGCTTGCAATAGTAATTCGTAAGTGATCTCCCTGTCTTTATCTTGATCCATGACCTTTCTCGTCCTATTTTCTCTGCCCATCTGGTGGGGAGTGAGTGAGGGGCTGGGTGGGTATTTGGCTGTTAGCCAGGGCTAACCCACCACAAGTGTGCACACACTACCATCAGCCCTGCAGATAGAAACCCAGGATGGTTAAAGAAGCAGACCAGAATAAAGCTGGTATTCAGGCAAATATTGAAGTGGCTTCATATATTTGATCTATATTGTGGAACAGTTTAGATTTTTAATCCAGAAGAGTTCAAAAGAAATATGACTAAGTACTATCTTACAAAGACAATAAACTGTTCTAAGACACGAACAGCATGACGTGTTAAACATCTAGTAGAGACTATGCATATTTTGTGTATATAGATATGGAAATGTCAAGTTTTGGGAGTCCTTAAAGTGGACAGAGGAGGTATCTGCTCAGTTATGCTACTATTTAATAGATCTTGAAATACAAGTTTATTTCACATTAAAAGCTTAAACCAGTAAATGCCTATATAAACAATGTTTTGCCCAGATATCTTTAATGACTGTTGTATTTGTTCTGACCTCATACTTTCAAGGCTACATAAAAATATTTATAAAAGCATGTAGTCACAAATTTACTGAAATGAACAAGAATTCAGCTCTCACAAGAATTCAGCTCTCACAACATTTTTTTTTTAACTCAGTTTAGATACTTTCTATTTTTTTTCTGTCTGGGTACACTTTTGTTACTCTTAAAAGACAATATTTGGAAACTACTCCTGGCAAGGAAATTTTACTCCAGCCACAATGAGTACATTTATGAATTCATATTCAGATACTTCCATAATCATTAGAGAAAAATAAATCCATCAATTTGTATATGAAATATGTCTGGTTGTCATTCATTAGTTTGTGCTGAGTGAAACATGGATTTATATTTTTAGCTATATCAAGTTATCTCTCTCTGCGTTTGACACAACTACTTTGAAAACAGACTAAAATGGACATAAATGGACCAAACCGAGTATTTTGCATAGGGAGTAACTTTATTTTCTGGCTGACTTGTATCAGAAATCTGTTTTGTACATGTTCTATGGCTTGTATAAAATGCACAAAGTAATGAGGCTCATCATTATCATGCTATTGTCATTTCAAAGCATTGAAATGCAAAAATTAGCATTATCATTAGTTCCACAAGTTTTTTCCACATAATGAAAACAATTAATCAGTATAAACTGAATGTTTCGAGTCACTGGCAAGGAATGAATTCATAGACTCCTTGCAAGTAGTACCTGCACAATTTTTTTACTTCCTCCATTATGCAGGTATTAAGACTTTAGATGTCTGTTCTGGTGTCCAGTCATAAAAAATGAAGGGAAAATAGAGCTCATTCAAGCCATTTGCTTACCTTAAGGCAGAATCAACTATGTCTTCGTCAGTCCAGGTTAGAACATATTTAGACATTTTTAAAGGTGATTTATATAGCTCTGGAAAATCATAGCTTCTCTAGGATATGTATTTCTATGTTCCTGTTCTTATTGGAGTTAAGCCTGTTTGACTCTCCATGAGCTTGGAAGCAGTTTATCCACTTACTCTTGAAAGTTCATCATGTTCTTTCCTCATTCTTCTCCCTAAGCTTAGCAGGCATCATTCATTCATTCTTCAACGATGATGCCTTATAAGCCTCTGATCATTCACGTTTCTGTCCCCTGACTACCTCCAGCTGATGCCTAAAACTAAATGCAGCACTCTAAATGGGACTTACTAATGTGAGAGAAAAAGATTACTTTTTATGTTACAAATGTAGCATGAGATCTCCCTCCTGTGCAAGGTGACATTTCAACTTCTGTTCAGTTTGTATGTACTAAATTCCCAGGTTGCCTCTGAACTACTGTTACCTGGCTGGTTACTCCCCACTGTACGTAGGCAGTTTATTTATTTTTCTCAGGTGTGGAGTGTTGTACATACTGAGTTTTGCTCTGCTTCCTCCTCACATGCCACTCCTCTGTCTGGTCTGTCTTGGACTCTCCATTCTAGTCCTCTCTTCTAGTGCTCTCCAGGGCTTCACTTCATGTGCTGCTTTCGTAGGTATTCCCTTTTGTCGTGGTTTAACCCCAGTCAGCAACTCAGCACCACGCAGCCGCTTCCCCCTTCCCCCTCCCAGTGGGGTGAGGAGGAGGAAAGAGGAAAAAAAAAAGTAAAACTCGTGGGTTGAGATAAGAACAGTTTAATAACTAAAGTAAAATATAATACTAACAATAGTAATAATGAGATATAATAATAGTAATGAAAAGGAATATAACAGAAAAGGAAGGGGGGGGAGAAAAAAACCAGTGATGCACAATGCAATTGCTCACCACCCGCTGACCAATGCCCAGTTAGTTCCTGAGCCACGATCCGCGCCTCCCGGCCAACTCCCCCCTGTTTATATACTGGGCATGACGTTCCATGGTATGGAATACCCCTTTGGCTAGTTCAGGTCAGCTGCCCCGGCTCTGCTCCCTCCCAGCTTCTTGCACACCTGCTTGCTGGCAGAGCATGGGAACTGAAAAGTCCTTGGCTTAAGATAAGTGCTACTTAGCAACAACTAAAACATCGGAGTGTTATCGACATCATTCTCACACTAAATCCAAAACCCAGCACTGTACCAGCTACTAAAAAGAAAGTTAACTCTGTCCCAGCCGAAACCAGGACACCTTTATTCTACCATTCACAATAGTAATAGTAAAAATAGATCCTTGCCTTGCACAACCACTCTTGATATAGCCCTCCCTTTTGACAGGGAACTACTAATAACTGCTTTCCAACTACAGTTTTCAGCTGGTTTACACCCCTTTCATCTGCACCATGCTTTTCTAGCTTGTTTATCAGAACGTCACATCAAAAGAATTAGGAAAGTCAAGTTATGACATCTGCTGCTTTTCCTCTCTTCTTAGGGTCTCCTGTCATGTCAGAGAGGGAGATTAGATTGGTTGACAGTATGTGTTTATGATAAATCCATGCTGACTTCTTCTTTTTCTGTTTCTCCCTGTACTTAAGGCAGTTTGTTATAGTATTTTTTTTTTTTTTATTTTTTTTTAGGAATTGATTTCAGGCAAGAGGTCTATAAATATAAACACTTGGTTCTTACCTTTTAAAGATGAGAAGTATGATGCCACTTTTTATTTTCTGAAGTTTCAGATGTCCTTTAGAATCTCTCCAAGACAACTGGTAAGGGCTCCTACTTTATACCAACCGTTTTAGGGATCTTAGGTCTGCATCAGCCTAAACAGACTTAGAAGTACATAACCTATTTAACCACTCTCTAAACTACTGCTTTCTTCTTCTTACCTATTCTTACTGCTTGGTATTATGAATTCATTTTTTTTTAAATCTACTGGTGAAATATTTATAAATAGATATATAGCTGTAATATGCAAAGACAGTCTCATCACAGTTGTTTTTCTCAGCTTTCAGGTACTTTATTTCAGCTTTCCTATTTATAGTCTCTTCTTCAAATGAACGTGATTTACAGAGAATAATAAACTATTATGATGTATATAAAATAAGGTTATGAAGGCGTTTAGTCATGTACAATTTGCATAGAATATTACCCTTTGCTTGAACTGTAGTAATTGTTTGCACAAGAGTTAAAACTGGTTTAAGATTTGCATCATCCACATACTCTTCAGGTGACTGATGCATTTGTCTGAAGGTATTTAGTTTTTATTAGATAGGAACTGCTTATCATTTGCCAGGTAGTTTGATTTCTTTTTAGAAGAAGTTATAATCTCTAGAGAAAAAACATTTATTGGTGAATTTAAGGTAAGACATTCTCTAATGCAGTCTTTTCATATGCAACACTTATATTACAACCACTTGACAGTATTCATTGTTGTAAATAATTAAAAATGTTTTCTGAGAGACTCACAAAAACATAAACCACACAGTTACATCCCAGATCATGTTATCAAACTGTGTCCTGAATTTAGGATTGAAAATGTATAAAGTAGAGTTGAGTGTTTAAAGACTACAGTGTTATTTCTGTTAACCAGTTACGAAGATAGGAAAGTAGTCTGGATTCATACTAGAAACAATATGATTTAAAAAAAGAATATTGAGGTAACATTACTGAAATATGTAAGAGTTTGGGCAAGTGAGAGCTATGAGTTCTTTATGTATTTTGAAGTATGGGAAATTGTTTGCAGTCTTGGAGCTGTAAGAACAAATGGTATTTCATCTGAAGATATAAAACAAGCAATCATTTCATCCCAAGTTAACATACTCATCTGAGTGTGGACCAAAACAGAATCAAGAGGTCTTTTCTTAATCCCTGATTGTGGAAGACTGTTTGAACCCTGGTTACAGAAGTAAATGTTGATATTTATTTAATATTAACTTAAGATGGGTATCTTTTATCATTTACAGACATATTTTTAATCACTTTGCAGCAGCAGTCTCTCTGAAAATAGTACATGTGTACACCTCTAGGATGTTTGAATACTAAGGCCTAACCTCAGGTAGGGCATCTTCATCTAAGATGAACTGAGTGAAATGGAGGGACCTATGTTCAAATTCGCAAATTCAAATTCAAATGGTAAATTCTGCTTCAAGGGAAATAAACAGGGATTTTTTTTTTCCTTCTGATTCATCTGTATTTCTGTTACTTCAGAGCAGCTACTACCCCATACACAGCTCCTTGAAAGGCTTCACTGGAGGGATGTCAAGTGGGTTAGGCCTAGCTGAAACTGCCAGTTTAAAGCATGATACAGTTTCAGAAACACATGGAATTCCAGTGGTTTGCATTCAAAGCAGTTTATTAGCAGCTCATGAGGCAGTCTTACTGTTGCAATAATACTTGAATTTATTGTACATTGCAGGCAGGGGTTAACTTAATTCCACACATTGCTGACCAGATCTGACAGTCTATTCAGAGGTGTGAAGCAGTGCATAGCGCTGTGAGAGGACAAATAGATTCAGAGAAATATATCACTTTTAAATCTTCTACTTATGCATTCTCTTTTCTTGTGAATTCATACCTAAGTAAAGGTAACATAAGGAGTTTTTTTACCTGAACTGTTCTGAAGTGCTGTTCAGCTAAGGCCTGGCAGTATTAAGTTACAAAGTAGGCAGCTTTCTTACCCCAGTCATTTTGCATCATACCTTTATTTCACAAGTTAGTCAATACAAATACATCCTTTGGACCATAATCCTACAGACTTTCATTCAGCTGCATTTGCTAGTGACAGGCATTGAGAATGTAATCATGTATAATAACTGTAAACTAGGTATATGCAGAGTATAAATGCTATGAAAATAAATTTGATAATGATGTAATTGACAGTACAAGGGGCTGCTAATCCTTTTAAACATTGTTTTATTAAACCTGCCAATAACAAGAAATGGTCAAATTGTTGTATGATTGTTGCTGTAAACTTTATATTTCTGTCCTATCTAAATATATATTTAGAATTACAGAGTCATGTAGGTTGGCAAGGACCTTCACAGGTCACATAGTCCAAAGCAGTTGGACTACAAAGCAGTTAGAGCAGGCTCATGGCCTTGATGTTATTTTACCTACGAAGTTAACCCATTGGCAGTTTACTCATCCCTCTTATTTTGCACTTAATTTTGACACTGCAGGGAGGTTTGAAATGAAAAGGAATATCAGAATTTAAAGGAAGAAAATTTCTGAAAACAAATTTTTTTAAGGACTATTACATTTTGCATCTTGGAGTGTTTTTCTCTAATTTAGTAGTTAGGAGTGCCTGCACACTTCCCCCTCCTTGATCCCCTGCCCCGTTCCTGAATGTGTCATTAACTGATTGCTTGTTACTAAATCTATAATAAACTGCTTCAATCCTGGTTTGATTAAAAACACAAGGGTTGAGAATATTTCCTGTGACAGGTAGCAAACAATGCTTTGCTGTGTGCTTGTGCAGACACCTGTGTGCAACTTCCATTTGCTGCAAAGGCAGAGCAGGTGGCAGGAGCATGCGGTGGTGACGGCGGTCACAAGCTGAGTGACTTTTGCTGGGCGATGTTCTGGTGGCCTTGTAGTCTCATGAGACCTGGTGGAGTGTGCCTTGCCCCAAAGTGGCAGGCACCTGCACACAATTGCCATTAGCTGTTTCATTGCTCCTTAGCACAGTGGACAGTGTCTGCAAACAAATTAGTAGGCAGTTTGCGTGACAGAGGCTGTGGAATTTAAGGTCCTGAGAGGACGGAGCAAGACAATACCAGAATTACAACTCTGGACTTCAAAACAGCATATTTCAGCCTCTTCTGGGAGCTGCTTGGGATGATCCCATGGGAAACTGTCCCAGAGGGTAAAGAGGCCCAGGAGAGCTAGCTAATCTTTAAGCACACCTCTTCAGGGCACAAGAATTGTCCCTTCCTGTCAAGCAGGCAGGGACATGACAGGAGGCAAGCATGGATGAACATGGAGCTCCTCACTGAGCTCAGACATGAAAAGGAAATACACACAGGGTGGAAGCAGGGACAGGCTACATGGAATGGATACAAAGACATTGCCCGCTCATGTAGAAATGGAGTGAGGAAGGCTAAAGCTCAGCTGGAGCTGACGCTAGCAAAGGAGGTGAAGGGCAGCACAAAAGGTTTCTCTAAGTATATTGTTGGAAGAAGGAAGGTTAGGGATGGGGTGGGCACGTTGCTCAGTGGGGCAGGGGACCTAGTGACAAGGGTCAAGGAAAAGGCTAAGGTACTCAGTACTTTTTTTACCTCACTTTTCACAGGTAATGCTTGTTCTCTGGCCCCTTGGGTTCCTGAGCCTCCAAGCAGAGTCCGTGGGAGTGAAGCAGTGCCCACAGTATGGGAAGAAAGAGTTAGGGATCATTTAACTCCCTTGGAGGTACGCAAATCTGTGGGACTAGATGAGAGGCATCCAAGGGTGCTGAAGGTTCTTGATGATGTCCTTGTGAGGCTGCTCTCTGTCATCTTCAAAAGGTCATGGCAATCAGGGAGCTTCCTGATGCATAAAAAAAGGCAGGCATCACACCCATCTTCAAGAAGAGCAAGAACGAGGATCCAGGTAGCTACAAGCCAGTCAGCCTCACCTCAGTCCCTGTGAGGTTTATGGAGCAAATTCTCTTAGCAGCTGTTTCTAAACACAAGAACGACAAGAAGGTGATTGGGAGTAAGTGTTTATGAAGGGCAAATCCACAATGACAGGATGGAGTGCACTGTCAGCATGTTTGTGGACAACATCAGATTAAGTGGAACAATCACTACAGTGTAGAGCAGGGCTGCTCTTCAGAGGAATGTGGGCAGATTGGAGAAATGGGCTGAGGGGAACCTCATGGAGATCAGCAAAAGCAAGTGCAAAGTCCTGTACTTGGGATGGAATCATCCCATGCAACTGTACAGTCTCGGGGCTGACTGTGCAGGAGGCAGCTCTGCAAAAAAGGTCCCGAGTGTCCTTCTGGACAACAAGTTGAACATGAGTTGGCAGTGTGTCCTTGCAGCAAAGGAGGCCAACAGCATCCTGGGCTGTGTTAGCAAAAGTGTAGCCAGCAGGGCCAGGGGAATGATCCTCCCCTCTATTTGGCACTTGCGAGACCATATCTGGAGTACTACATCCAGTTTTTGGGCTCCCCGGTGCAAGAAAGATATTTACATTCTGGACTGAGTCCAGGAGCAGCCACCAAGAAGGCTGAGGGCTGGAGCACAGGGTATATGGGGTGAGTCTGGGGGAAGTGGGTTTGTTCAGCCTCAAGGAGAGAAGGCTCAGAGGAGACTTTATTTCTGCCTACTGCCATCTCACTGGAGGATAGAGGAGATGGAGCCAGACTCTTCCCAGAGGTGCACAGTGATAGGACAGAAAGCAATGGACATAAGTGGGAACATAGGAAATTCTAATTAGATATTAAGATTTTTTTTTTCATAGTAGTGGTGATCAAATGCTGTAAAAGGTTGTGTGATGTTCAAGACTTGACTGGCCATGGCTGTGAGTAAACTTATCTGCTGTAGACTTGTTTTGACCAGGGTATTGGCACAGTTGACTTCTGGATCACCTTCCAATCTAAATCATTCTATGATTCTATGAAACCTGTATGCTGGGTGGGAGAGGGCACTTAGGAATGGCAATATAAATAATGCAACTAAATAAACAGTAGCTGAAGGCATGGCATGATGAAATTTAATTTTTTTTCTTTCAACAACAAATTTTTCAAAATGTTTATTGCAGAAAATAATTTTGAAATATTTTTGTCTTATCTGAGGTAAATTGGACGAATTTCAATTTAGCGTTGCTTTTGCAAATTTCTTTGTTTTCTGTTGGCTTTAATTGCCTGAATAATCTTAGCCGCTGTATTTCCCAACTTCTCTTTTCTTGCTTTTATTTTTGTTTGGTCTTTCCTTAACATACACAAAAATTCTTGGTATTTTTATACATAAAAGTTTTTGAACATCTGTAGAAAAAAATCAAGAATGCTTATAATGCTATTGATTATCTGTGCTTAACACTGTGCTTTATTTAGCAAAAAATAGAATGACGCAATAATGGGTCATAAGTTCCAAGCTAATTGATCTTCTTTTGTCCAGTGAGATTGCTTTAAACAGTAATCAGTTCTAGCTGTACTTTGGGTATCCAAATGGAAACATTGAACTGTATGTCTTACATCACCACGGACTATGTATAAGCAAAGTTGCACAAAAAAAGTGTAGCTTTAGTCATTCCATGGCACAGAGAAAGTAACACTAAAGAGATGAGAATTCTTAATGCTACATGGTATTACTGTGGGAAGAGACCAGTTGAACAGAAAAGTTTATTTTTGAAACATAACACTTTCTGTCCTGAACACCACAGGCAGCTTCACAAGTATAAATTATCTCTCCACTAATGAGCATCAGGGTTGCACTTTATTTGAGATTCTAAATCCATGTCATTATTCTAAAATGTGTTTGTGAAGAAAGATTCATGTGCTATGTAGTGAAGGAGCTTTTAGGGATTGCTTTTAAGAGACTTTGATTAACCTTGACGAGAGCTTAAAATACTTCAGTGTTGGAACTTTTCACGAAGGTTTAAGATTTCCATAAACGAATCAAGGGAGAAGAGAATCAGAAAACCATAGTAGGTATGGGGTGATTGTGCAAATTAAAAGAACTGCAAACCTATAATTATAGAATTATTGTCTGTTACAGAATTCTTACAAAATGACAATCATAATTGTATACTTTTAATCCTTTCTGAATAAAATGGTCCGTTAGGCAAACATGTTTATATATATATCACACATATATGTGTGTGTATATGTATATATGTATCTTTATGTATATATTTTCTGAACTTTTGATGTGACTTCAAAAAGTTAAAAACTAGCAAAGGAATTAATGAAGGCACATTGATGAACATCAAGTTCATTGAATGTCAAATTGTGTTATTTCCCAAATGTTAAAATAGTACTTAATAGCCTTTGATGCAGCAAAATAAAATAGATGTTTTCTTTGATATGCATGTGCAGAACAAAGATGGCTTTGAAGTCTGTTTTTGTGTATTTCTTTAGCAGTGAAAAACTGACATATGATCGTAAACTTAGATTATTTGAAAGTATGAAAGCACATGAGACTTAAAAGGAAAAGTAGGACAATTTTCTTGACGGAAAAGTAATGCTACTTCTAGTGTCAGTGATGATAATTGACTGTACTTTCCCAAGACTTTAGGTGATTAGTTCGTTCAAACTAAAAGGGTACTATTGTGAATAGGCTTTATAAACCATAAATGATGTAGAGAAATAATAAAATGCAGTTGGCAAAATGAATGATTTAAAAGTGACTTCTGATTTGTTTTAGGTATAGCTATTGTTTGTCAGTAGATCTTTGAGAATACCAGCCACCACTGGATAGCAAAATGTAGGTATGTCCCTTTTGCACAGTCTGAAGAGGGATGCAGAATTTGATACATCTCCTTGCCTTGATTAGCCTTTTGTGAAGTATGTTGTCCTGGTTTCGTCTGGGACAGAGTTAACTCTCTTCTTAGTAGCTGGTACAGTGCTGGGTTTTGGATTTAGTGTGAGAATACTGTTGATAACACGCTGATGTTTTAGTTGTTGCTAAGTAGCACTTATCTTAAGCCAAGGACTTTTCAGTCTCCCATGCTCTGCCAGCAAGCAGGTGTGCAAGAAGCTGGGAGGGAGCAGAGCCGGGGCAGCTGACCTGAGCTAGCCAAAGGGGTATTCCATACCATGGAACGTCATGCCCAGTATATAAACAGGGGGGAGTTGGCCGGGAGGCGCAGATCGCGGCTCAGGAACTAACTGGGCATCGGTCAGCGGGTGGTGAGCAATTGCATTGTGCATCACTGGGTTTTTTCTCCCCCCCCCCCCCTTCCTTTTTTTGTTATATTCCTTTTCATTACTATTATTATTATTTCATTATTACTATTGTTAGTATTATATTTTACTTTAGTTATTAAACTGTTCTTATCTCCACCCATGAGTTTTACTTTTTTTTTTCCCTTTCCTCCTCCTCACCCCACTGGGAGGGGGGAGGGGGAAGCGGCTGCGTGGTGCTGAGTTGCTGACTGGGGTTAAACCACGACATATGTAAACAGGTATTTGAAAGGATAAGTCTCCTCCACAAAGGTTAAAAATGAAACAGCAAACAAACCTCCCTACTGCTCTGCATTTTTTAGATATGATCCCAAAACTTTCTATTCATTATTTCTACACCTATACTTTGTATTTGGTAATAAAACACATTTTTCTTTCAGAAGCCCTTGCTAAACTTTCTGTATGACAGCCAAATGGCTCTTCAGATTCTGTGCCTCTGCAAATTTGTTGCAAATCAGCAAAAATTTCACAACTGTTTTATATTTACTTTTTGATGACTGATGAAAATATGAAATTTCTTTCACTTCTCTTATGTCTCTGTATCCAAAGTCTAAAATCATATTTCTTTAGAGAACCTTTGCTGTTCTTGTTATCCTGTTCAGTGGCATTAATTATATGCTTATCTTGTGGTTCTCAATCAAACCAGTCTGCAACAGAATAAAAGAAATAGCATACCTAAAATGCAGGTTGTGCTAACCTGAAGATTTTATCTTATTTCATTCAAATACTGGCAAAATATGGTTACTCTTTCTGTCTCCTAGAATATTGCCTAGTATTTTAAGATTTGGTAGGGAGCTGGTGGCTCACAGATCTCTTCAACCTGTACTAGTCTCTCAGGCTACTTCTGTGATGTGCTTGGCAATGGTGCTGGTGAATATCTGACAGATGATGCAGACTTACTCCCTTCTGCCATTGTCCTTTTTTCTATCTGCCCTTTCCTGACCTCCTGCTCACAGACACAACTCCTCCTCTCTCTGTCCCCTATAAACAAAGCCGTTTCCCATTGGCTCAAAGTAGCCTCTTCCCCATCTCATAGATACAGAAATTCCTCTCAGTCATAATTCCCAATGGCATTATCCAGGGTCTGAGGCCTGAGTATTCAGTGACTGTCTTGAAGGAGGTTTCCCAGAGCATTCCCAGTCTAAAGTACATGCAGAAGCAAAAATAGCCTGGCTATCTTCACTAGTATCAGCTTCATGAATACTTTCCTAGACTTCTGAGTAATCTGCCAAGACCAAAATACGCAATTTAGCATGTGAATGCCTAGACTACATCTATTTTTTTTTGAAGACTAAAGCAGGAAGAATGCTTGGATAACAATTCTGCATTAGGAGCTCCTAAGTAATCACAAGCGTGAAAGAAGTGGTAGATCAATATTAGTGATGTGTGATTCTGTTCTAGTTTGTAGCTTAGACTACAAGATAAAAGGGATCAGGCAAGGGCAGGCAGGGCAAAAAATGAAGGAAGGAGATGATCCTCACTGCAGTAGGAAAAGTATAGGCCTAATGGTACTTTCTTGATGCTTCTTCATGTTTCCATTGTATTGCCCTAGAAAATAGTTTGGGCATTTAAGATTAATGGTAGCCAATTTGCTAGGCAGTTAGTGTGTGCAGTGCCACTCCCGGTAGATCCAGTGGTGAATGAATGTACCGTCTTCCAAAGGATGCTATGATCAACGCAAGCTTCTAGTGGTTCAGCAGTACCTAGAACAACAGCTGCTTTAGGATTTTATTTAAATCCCCTATTCTGAGTGGCTCACATCTGGCAGGCGGTGAGCAAACTGTGCCAGTAAAAACTCAAAGTTCAGTCAATCTCTGACACAGGTGCCTTCCCAGCCATGAATGGCATGTTGCGCAATGGCTGTCACTGTCCCTTACTAGTGTCCATATATGGATTCGCTTCTATCATGGAGCCTTGTCTTTTCTGCTGGTTGCCTTGGTAAACCTGCCCAGCTCTAGCCAGATCAATACTGGAGAATGGGTAGTCTGTGGATAAAGGAAATAGCCAATATGCTTAGAAGAGGAGATGGTCGTTTCTTGAGAGTGGGAATATGTGTCTTAGTGAGTCTAAGGCTGGAGTGGGATGCAGGTGAAAGGAGAGCCGTACAAGGGAAGACTATGCAAACATGTCACTGTTTCACTAGGGTCTTACCCTGCAAACACACTACACAACAAAGCAATGAGTTATTTTTTATTTCTATGGTAAATTGAGATGACAATATAGACATACCTCTAGATACTTATTATTCAGGCTTATTGAATATATGATGTCTAACAATTTTGTCACTTGTAAAGTCATTTACAAGGAAAATATTCACACATCTTATTGCAGCAATTTTGAAACCTTGTTTTTGTCAGAAATCATATGTCTTTTAGACTCCAAACATTCAGGCCATGACAATTTCAAATTTGAATAAGAGAGGTACCTCACTGAGTGCAATAGATGCATGGTTTGATAACCTTCTAAAACTCTAGATTCTCTAATTACAAACCAAAGCCAAACCAAACCCCAAAATTAACTTGAAAGAGCACCATCACTAATTTATTTTCAAGCACAAGACAGACAATGATGCTTTTCATGATGAGGAAACAGAAGCAAAATATAAGGACACTTAGCAGAAAAACCCTAACTCTGTTTCCTGAGGAAACACCTAATGAAAGTACCCATAGTAATACTGAATGAAATTCCTGTGACTCAGAATGAAATTTCTGTAGCAAAATGTGGACTTACACATTGAAATACATAAGGATTTGGTGAAAGGGGAAGGGGAAGGGGAAAGGGGGAAAGGGAGGAAAGGAAAGGAAAGGAAAGGAAAGGAAAGGAAAGGAAAGGAAAGGAAAAAGGAAAGGAAGGGGAAAGGGAAAGGAGAGGAGAGAGGAGAGGGAAGGGAAAGGAAGGAAAAAAGAAAAGGGAAAAGAAAAGAACGAAAGGGAAAAAAAATACCAAAAGCATATTCTTTAGTCTTAAATATTTTAAAACCTTTCACTTCTTCTGAAAGGACAATGTAAATATAAAGCTAGCTCTTGTGATGAAGGGGAGTGGGGAATAAAGGAGAGAAGCATTATCAGCTGGTTGTTCTGACCTATGTAGTGTGTGTACAGGTAGTAGTACACTGTTGCTTTAAGGCGTCTACGGCTACCTGAGACTCCCTAGAGTATCCTAGATGTTTGTACATATTAATTTGAAAATATTTGTCAGAGATGTAACAGTCATTATTTCCATCTGGAAGACTCAGAAAGACTTATATTGTTCTTATAGTCTTGGTGTAAACACTTCCTTAAACCATTTTTAATTAGTCTTGGTTACGAGTATTTGAATTTTCCTGTTGGAAGGAACAAGGATACAGTTAAATGAAAGAGTGGAAGAGTGAATCAAGTCCAGAAAATGTGAATTATATGACATTTGAAGTATTTTTGTCATTGAATGAGAACTTGTCCAAGAAAATGAAAGTTACATATGGTACAAAGAAGGAAACAAATCAAGGTCTGCCGTCATAGTTCCTATCCTAGTAAAATATCTCTGTAATAAAAACAGGTTTACATTTTGTTCTAAACCCTTAGAAAATTACTTCAACTTAAAGGTAAAAGATCTCAGTGAGATGAAAAGTTAAATAAAAAGATTATGTTATCTTGAATTCTCAATGGAAGCTATTGTCCTACATAATTTATAGCAAGTTTTTCTTTGATCTTTTATATTTACAGAGGGTATTACTAGTGAATGCAAATTTTAAAGCTAAAATACTCCCGTTAAGTCTACAATTTATACTTAAAGTAATTATTTGGATTTAGTTTATCTTGAGTGAATGTTGTAGTAACAAACTAGTCATTAAAAAATAAGTTTATGCTTCTACATGTACTTGCAAAATCTGCCTACAAGGTTTCCATCTCAATATCTGGATCAGATTCTGTAGTTATGACAAGCTTGCAGTTAACTGAAAATGAAAAAGTCACCATTTTAAGCTAACAAAGTACCTGATCCTTGATCTTCCTGCCATTTAGGTTTCCACTTATCTGGTATCCTTGGGAACTCTGACCTACTGGGTTTACACATTTGTTGCTGTTTTTAAATTACCAGAGCAGTATTCCAGCAGAACAATGAAGCTTGCAGTTGAAAATGTCTAGTTGTACTTGATAATGGAAAAAAAAAAAAAAATTCTTAAAAGACCTAAATACTTTCACCCGGACTTGGCATATGGGCAAGAAAATGAATGAAGTGATATCATTCCATCACTGAGAAGCACAGATTGGTAAATTCTACAAAGTGCTATTTCCTACAGGCATGTCTGGAAATTTGTCTTAGTTTTCATAGACAGTTATCAGTCAGAGGAAAATCACTGTATCAGAGTACTTAATTTACATCAGAATGTTAACATTAAAGTAAAAGACAACTTTGCATGTATGAAAGAGTGGAATCTTCAGAAAATTGGGTGAGGATTCTGTGCCTTTATTTCAAAGAAAAAAAACCCCAACCAGCATTAATGACCCTGTCCATTTTCTAGTTAGTGCAGACTTTTGGTGATGCTTTCTGCTCAGATGTCTGGCATGGGTTTTGTCAAGCAGGAAATGTCTAACTTTAAAGGTGCCATTAAAGGAACTGAAACTAAAGGAAAACTAAGTCTTAAGGTCCTTTCCCTTTTACTCCTTGGTACAGCAGAGTGCTGTCAGGACTTATCCAAGTATAGCCTTGCTCAGATCATGAGTATATGTATTAACAGCTGCATCAGTTACAGACTCAGTCTAGCTCATGACATTGGAGGCCATAAACAGTTCAGCTTCCTTTGTACCTGAAGCACACGGTCATGTTGTTCTTGGAAATTTATGTAGCCAAAAAAAGCATAAATCTTTGATTTGAAAATTAGAGTTTCAGTCCCTAGTCTCCCAAACCTTTATGCATGAGAACACAGTTCTCCTGAATGGACTTTAGAGACTACATCATGGAATATCAGACTGTGGTTGCACAATTATTTGCACAACCTTGAAGAAGAAGCAAAATGCAACAGAACAGGAAAGTAGGAAAACATTTCAGATTCTGCCTAAAAACCTGCTTTAATTTATATTTAAAATTTTGATATGGCATGCTATTTTTGGAGATTCATTGGATTTCCCTTTCTAACAAACAAACTATGCTAGTGAAACTGGAGAGAAGAATATTCACAGTGTCTGTTAAAGATTTCCTCTGTATTAATAGCCATTCAGTATCCCTTGTTCTCTGCTGGATACATATTTTAAAATATTAACTTCTATAGATAGCTTGCCTTATTTTTTAAATCAATAGCCCTATTTGCAAATTGCATTTCTTTTTTTAAAATTGGATAAAACAAAGCATTCACAGGGGAAATACTGATAGCTGATTCTGTATCACTGTCTCAGTTTGCAAATTAGAAGTACTCCATCTTTTTCATAAGTAATGAGCACTTGATTCTAACAAGGAAATTTTTACTAATTATGAAGAGTAGGATAAAATGTAGTATATGGCCCAAGTGTTACAAATAGCGTAACAGTACAACAGAGAGCTAAACTCAGTAAATAGTGCCAAAACGGAAGTGTTTTACTCCTCTGGATTTAGATCTCACCGAGACAATGAGGTGTGACTCCTTCACACCTGCTGAAAATATCTTGGGTGAGGTCTAATTCAGCGCAGTCAGATTCCCAGTTCTCCAGGCCCGCCACAAGGTGGGCACTGGAGTCCACTCAGAGGTTCTCTGGATGCTGCTGTTCACACAGTAGGGTCCCAAAGGTGTCTGCTAAATGATCACGTTTGCACTTCAGACTAAAGATCCTGGAAATACTCACGTTTGGCCAAACTTTTGGCCAAAATTTGTGTTAATTGTTTCAGCATTCATTAAAGTAGCTTAAAAAGTATTCTAGCATAATTTGAATATTTTCTAACCTGGCTACTTACTGCTTTGTCAAGATGTAGGCCACAAAGTTTGAGACATTATTTTGAGCACTTTATTTTGTGAAAGGCAGGTTTTATTTTTTATTCAGATTAATATACTTTAACTCAAGGAAATTTCTTACTCTTTGCTAAAAAGCGTAGTATTTTCCAACTCACAGCTGTAACATGGTGCTCAGTATCAATAACCTCTTCTTTTCCATTTCTGGAATCGTAAATGTAATGAGTCTTTACGTATACTGTGACAGTATTGCCAAAACATCTTAGGAAGTATTCTTGTGGTTTTGCTCTAGAAACTGCATAAGGGTGAAGAAACAATAAAAATAGGAACAGGTTTGCATATTTAAAATGCCTGGCAGTTGTCTAGCAATACTCTCCACAGTATGTGGGAGAGATTTAGCATTATGCTGGTGCCAGAACTTTGGTCCTATTTCTCTCTTCTGATAACTCATCCAGGAACAAGAAATGACTCATGTAAGTAGTTTACAATGAAATTACTGCCTGACAGGTTGCGGCAACCTGATTTGTACCATCTAGTCTTTGTAGCTCCCAAAAAGGAATGAACCTGATAACTACAGCAAGCTTTAATAGATCAGGGCCAATTCTGATTTTGAAGAGCAGAGGGAAGAGTCTTCTTTGAGTTTTATTTTTAAGCCTTAAGATCAACAGGAAGCGTATGGAAAGCATTGCAAGCAATGATTTGAATGTAAGAAAGCCACTGAACTAATTTGCATGTTTATATCCATGCAAGGACATTTTTTGCTTACATCCAACCATCTAAAGCTGGAAACTAATCCAAGTGTGTCTTCAAAAGTATGGAGCAGAAGAGAGTAATGACTTCTGTCAATGTACAGGCTAAGATTTTAGTAATGGAGCCCAATATGCAATTATATTCCATCACTGCAGCAGTGCATGTTTACTTGTTGACCACTGGAAGCCCCAGCTCTTTTTCTGTGGATGTGCTTGGTATCCAGTCATTGGTCCTGCCTGTAGCAGTGCAAGAGAGTAATCTATCCTGGGTGTGGGACTTTCCATCTGTCTTTATTGACCTTCATGAAGTTCCTGTCAGCCCATTTCTGCAGCCTGTCAAGGACCCTCTGAACAGTAGCTCTACCTTCTAGCATACTGGTCGCTCCCCAGTTTGATGTGATGTTCACAATTGTTGCAGGTACCTTTTTTGAAAATAGGCATAACATTTACCTCTTCCCAGTCACCACTGACCTTCATTGAATGTCAAGGTCTTTCAAGGAGGCTAGAGAGCAGCCCTGCAACTACAATGCCTATCTTCCTTAATATCCTTGGATGAATCCTGTCCAATTCCAAAGTATTAATACCAAATAATTTGTAGATTGTATTCTGCTAGGCCTTGGAAGTAGGTTTCATCATGTTCTATGCTGGGGAAAGTAAATGATAGAAAAACTTAAGAAGTGAGGCTTCCAGGTCCCAGAGGAGAGAGACATCTGAATTGTGTGATCAAAGTTCAATTTTCATCCTAAAAATAGGATATATAGTATGGATTAAAAGAGACAGTTATATAAGATTCTTAGTAAGCATCTTTGTAAATCTTAATGACTCTGAAGTGTCTGTCCTGTATCTGAAGCAGTAATGTCAAAACTCTGATGTAACATAGAAGAAGCATTCATCACAAGACCATGCATTGCTGTTTCTCTCTTCTCTTCAATGTTGTGAGCTAAGACATCTGGTTCAGGAACTGGCAATTCGTGGAGGCCTAGAGGATAGGACACCGTCATTAAGGGCCAGGGATGTGTCAAGATTTCCCACAGTTTGGCCTAGAAACTTCCTTGTTGCTGAGACTCCTCCCTGATGGGCTTTCAAGGTGCCCCAGGCCTTCAGGAGTTTTCTGGATGTGCTCGAGAAAGTGTTGGGTATCCTCTGGTTGTGATACATTTGCCAGGGAATTTATAGCAGAAATTGTTCCTCTGCATCTATCTAAAGATCTTCTGTAAATGAGTTTTATGAAAAAAAGGTTTTCATAGAAACTGTTGCTGATTCTCAGATGAGAAACTTCTCACCTGTTTTAAAGGAGACAGTGTCATAGAAAGATCCTACAGATCTATTTTTTAAAAAATATTTTTAATGAGGATGGGAAACAGTATGAGTATACCTTGTTTTCAGTATGACAGGTTCTAGAAACTGCTAAATTGTCATATTCCTTGAACCGTATTCACAAATGGGATTCAGTATAACAATATTAACATTACAAAATTAGGTGGCATTCTGCATTTTACACAGTTATTTCAGGTTTACATTAAATGCAAAGCACTCAGGATAATAAATAATTAAGAAGCGGAAACATGTTCATTTAATGAAACAATCAATATATAAATATGGCTTGTAAATTTAAATGATTAGCAGACATCCAAGCTGGCCTCCCACTCAGCTCACTGCAGCTGTATATGAGTCAGCTCCATACGTTATTATAAATCCTTTTAATTAGTGTTTCTTTAAGGATTCCTGAGGTTACAAGCTAAAAGAAGACCATAGATTGATTGAATCTTTATCCCTCAGCATAAATATCTTAACAGGAACCAAAAAAGAAGATAAGAAGCGAGACATGTATAAGAACTGCAGGAACAAAAATTACCGAGGTCAAAAGAGCTAGCACTTGCAAAGTCAGATTGTATAAGTGATCATTTCACAGAGTTAATCAGATTTTGAGACAGTCTGATCACTCGTAGTTAGGGATACTGATAAATTTGCAAGACTCCATCTCTGCTAAACTGTACTTTGCAAGAACAGTTGAGAGAAACTATTTTGCAGTACAGAATAGCAGAGTTTCCAAGTGGGTAGAAACTCATTGACACCACGCTATTACGAAGAGTAGCTTAATGAAAGCACAACTGCAACCTCTCTCTGAGGAGAACAGATTTAAAAAGTACTTTTTTTGCCTTTATTCACCAGAAGGAGCAGAATCAGCCAATCAATGAACCAGAAACTATATATCTGATTGAAGTTCTGTGTTGGGTCTCTTAAATAATTCCTTCAAACAATAAAAAGCAGCTTAGATCTGGTGAGTGGAAAAACAATCCTTTGATGTCAATCTTTTCTCTTGGATAGGTAAGCTTAACTTTTCTAAGGGGCAGGAGGGAGAAGGTAAATTCAGGTTCAAAAATAAGGGTAGACTGTGGCACACTGCTAGCTTTTCTGATGATGTTCTACTTAAATAAAATCAGTATTTTAAAACATTTTATGAGGTTCCTCTGTTAATAGTGTAATACAATTATCTTCCTAGATATTTGGAAACCTACAGATTTATTTGATTGAATGGCACTTTTAACTTTAATTAATCTGCTCTACAATACTGTAATATATCTATTGTTATAATTATGTTTTTTGGAAGCATCACTTTCTGTCATGAAATAAATCTTGCAGATAGCAGAATTTCACTTTAACCATGAAAGTATGTAACTATTAACAGCCAGTCCAGGTTCCCAAATTAAATTTGGGTACTATGATCATTCATTAACAAAGTTTATACATGTGCAGAAGTAGAAACCTACAGGAAAGAATTCAAAACTATTTTTCAATCACTTTCAGTTATTTTCGAAAGTAGCTTTTTTGCTGTTATTAAGATGCTTATCCTAAGAGTCTTTATTGGCTTTGAAAATATGTATGTTAATTTTGAGCATTTTAATTTTTGGATACTGTTTTTGAATCTTTTTTGTAGATGGTTAAGTAATGTAAAATTAAAACAAACCTGCATTTTTGAGTGAAATAAAATAATTCAGACTGACTCAACCTGATTGTTTTTCCTATTTCTTTCTCCTTCATTATGCCCAAAACCCCCACCAAAGTAATATCTCAAAATTATTTTTCAAATCAGCTGCCCTACAAAATAATACCTCTTTTTACTTGCATTTCAATAAGGATCCTTTTTTTTTTTCTTGAAATAGTGCCAGATGATAATTGTAAAGTGACATAATGCCTTGTGTCAAGCCTTGTTAAAAGGAAGGAAAAAATTGTTATGGATACTTTTTTTTTTTTAAATAATGTACTCTAACAAATTTTAAACTGTGTAACAGCAGATTTAGAAAACTGGGTTAGTTTGTTAATGTCCTTTCAATAATTCATTGGTTGGATGGTACTAAACTAGTTTATTATGGCAATTGTTTTGGAAGTAACAACTTCAACGTGTCTTTTTACATAAATTGGTAAGCAACAGTACTCTAACTCTTGGAGGAATTCTGATAATCTGTGACTTCTTATTATTGTTATTTAGTCATGTATGCTATGTAATGTGTGCTACTTGGAGGCTATTCTAGATCTGCAAAAGAGTTCTACCTTCCCTTTATTTCTATAAATCAGACCCCCAAAGTCTCTTAGTAAAATCTATGGAAAGTCTAGTTGTATCACACAATTGCAGTAGTCATGCTCTGGGTTTTGAGGTGTTTTTTTGTAACACACACCTTTCTCCATCTCATTCCCCATTCAGTAGTGATGAATTTTCATTTTTCATTTGTTCTTGTTCATACAGTAACACTATATGAATTGTATAGTATTGTAATAGTGAATTTTAATTAATGACTTAGTCATTTGAAATTTCATTTCTTCAAATAAAGGATGCGCAGGGCTTTTTTTGTCCAGAGGGGATGATTTCTCCTTAAAAAACAAACTAATATTAATGAATCTAAGATAGTATTTCACACATCCAAGTTTATGATTCAGCATTCATTTTCAGAAGTGACAGCTTCAAAATATATTTCAATTCTGAACTCTTTGTTAGGAAAATTAAAGTGATTTCCTCATTTTTAATTGCAGCAATTAGCAGTTAAAAATATGAGCAAAGTCTAAACTTTCTTAACATTAGCATTTCTAATTATCTAATGTCCCATTTTTACTGAGGGTTATATAGCAATTTAATTGCTTTGTAATAACTTGTGAGCCATATTTACAGAATGATTTTTCTTTACTTCTTTGCTTGATTTACATAATTTTGCATAATGTAGGCTAGGGTTCATGTTCTTCTGTAGGTTTTTTTTTAAATTCCTTATAATACCAAGCGTGGAGTTAGATAACCAGCTGATTCATGCTTTTTTTTTTTTAGTTTCATATTATGATCTATATTTGGGCATATTAATCTTTCACCAAGTTAATTAAGTAATAATTTGAGTGAAAAAAAAGAAAAAGGGGTAAAATCATATAGAATTTATATACAGTTTCAGTCTTAATCAGTTGCTTTTTGCAAGCTAATACATGTCCACATTTTCACATATGGATCTTTGAATTCTCAATGCCTGTAAAAACACAAGCTAAGGAGAAGACGCATAACTTTAAAACTTCAGTTTTACACCTAAGACTAAAATGTTATGCTTAGGAAGATTTCATGAAGCAAGTATATTTCAGAATGTTTCCTCTCAATTGGTCTTTATTCTTTTCACAGATACTTTTGGTGGTAATGATCAAATGGTAAACATTCAGATCAGTTTTCTTTTGTATATAGAATCCTTTATGGAGCATACAAAAAAGTCTTCTACAGAAATGGACAATAATAGGCAATTAAAAACGTGAGAAATTCTGCAAGGAAAATTAAGGTTCCTGTGTCCAAATGGCAGATGAAACATTACATGAGGTAGAATATTATGCTGTTCTAACTCAGGGATGGTTACACATTTCAAGATTAATAGCTCCTGAAAAAATCACCTTTTTTTGTACAATTTGAAATGTATATAAAATTTCAAATCTATAAATAGAAACACTTTTTAAATCCAATCTCAAGCAAATTCTGCTACGTAGATTACATCTGTGTTTATTTAGAACTCTTATCTCAATCCAAGTCAGAATCTGTCCAGTTTGTGATAAATCTCCATGACAAGATTAGAATATCTCATTCTCAAGCTGTAATCCCTAGTTCTTAACTGTAACTTGATATTTGGAGGGCAGGAAAGCGGGGGAAAGACAGAAACTTTTGGAAAACAAACATTCTTATTTGTTTCTTAAATTTGGCTGGCATAGTCCCATGCAGAAAATAAAACAAAGGTAAAAATATGGTGCCAAGGCAAAAAAGATTGCTGGAAAGATTTCCCCACTGTTATATAGCAAGGGAAGAGCATATGGCTAATTCTTTTTGTGGTCATTTTAAGCTCTCTGCTGATTCCCTAGGTGTGGTGTTGGTTTTTTTTAATTACTTTTTGTTTGGGTTTTTTTGGTTTTTTTAATTAATTTGTAAGTTATGATGGGGATTGTGGAATCTCATCTGTAAACAGAGGTGGTGGGTACAGTTCTGTATTGGGAAGATAATATTGGGCACATACTTTGTGTGCCAAAATGCCATGAACTCTAATGAAAGCTGTGTGCATTCTACTGGGAACTAAACACTGACTGCATGGGAATTGCTTATTTTTTGTCTTAGATTATTAGAATATTCTAAAATCTGTCATACATATTAGGTAGAAAAATACTGTGATTATTCTAGATAGATCAACATTTTTAATGTAAGTAAATAAAAGAAGGGGAGTTTGCCTTTCTACTGCATAAGGAAGGAATAAAAATCACCCCTGATTAAAATTATTCCGTTCCAGGTTTTCATTGAAATCAGTGTATAAATGGTATGAAAATATGAATTAAAGGACTTCTTTTGTCTTAAATATAACAAGTATTGAGGACACACTTCTACTAGCAAAATATGTAGGCTTCATTACATCTCTGGATATTAAATTAATCTGTTATGTAATACATGAAAGAATCCATATATAGATATAATTGGAAACAGATGGACATCGTAGGTCTCATGTAGGCAAATGTGATTTGATCCATTTGTTCTCCAGAGGGCTGGGCAGAAGACTACTAAAATGCAAAAGACATGGTCACGTTAGCCCGACTATGTTCTTGCTTTAGTAAGCCCTGCCTCAAAACAGGGCTTATTGGCTTCGGCAAAGACCCATGCTATGAAACCTTCCAATTCTGAGTTTCTTCTGTTTTAACCATCCAGTGCATCATATCTGTCTGTAAACAGATATATAGGCCTATCATAAATGTCATGAATATCTGCAGTTACCTATAATAAATATCTGGAGTACTATGTCCACTTCTGGGCTCTCCAGTACAAGACAGACTTGGAGCTACTGCAGAGAGTCCAGCGAAGGGCCACTAAGATGATGAGGGGACTGGAGCATCTCTCCGATGAGGAAAGGCTGAGAGAGCTGGGTCTGTTCAGCGTGGAGAAGAGAAGGCTCAGGGGATTCTTACCAATGTATATGAATACCTGAAGGGAGAGTGCAAAGAAGATGGAGCCAGGCTCTTTTCAGTGATGCCCAGTGACAGGACCAGAGGCAATGGGCACAAACTGAAACACAGGAGGTTCCCTCTGAACATCAGGAAACACTTTTTCACTGTGATGGTGACTGAGCACCGGCACAGGTTGCTCAGGGAGGTTGTTGAGTCACCATCCTTGGAGATATTCAGAAGGCATCAGGACATGGTCCTGTGCAACCAGCTCTAGGTGAACCTGAATGAGCAGGGGGGTGGACCAGATGACCTCCAACCTCAACCATTCTGTGATTCTGTGTGTGCCTTTCATTAGGTTAGCCTTCTCGGCAGTGATTCAATCCTTGAACATCCAGCTCTGGCCCTTCCCGTCTTAGCTGCAGTGATATCCTAAACAGCATAGGGAATACAGCTCTCCAGTGTTAATTCTTGTATTCTTTATAATGGGATCATCTGAAGTGCACGCTAACAAGGTTTAGATATAACAGCATTTGATGATATATATTCAACTAATGTAGCTGTAATAAATAGAGCATAAAATGTGCAAGGTAGATATCCTTGAAGTATAAGTTAATACAGTTATTTACTTCTCACCTGCCTCTGCAGAAAGTTTATTCTTAGACACTACTTAATTGCCATTGAAAGGTTTTTTGCATCTTCCTTTGAAGCATCTGGTGGGAGACATCTATACAGCCTGTTATGTTAGCCATCTGGATAGCCCTCTGTAACTGTAAAGCATGTTTCTTCTGTGATACAGGACTAGGTGATTTGAAGTCACTCTAAGGGGAAAAATATTCTTCTACAATCCCTTGTGCTTACAGAAGGAGTTTATAGTGAAATTAGTAATGTGTAGTTAAATTCATGTGAGACTTTACATTGCACATTTCAGAGCGTGATACGTTAACACATTTGGGTGTGTTATAAACTACATACAGCAGCTACTGTAATTTCCTCAAGTGTGCCTTCACCATAAATCTGACAAAGATGTTTTACTTTGCTGCTGCGTGATATTTTCTTTGATTAAGTGTGTTGATAATTCCTATATGTCTTTAATAGCGAAGCTGATACTTTATGAAAGCACTTCTGAGTTGACGCACATACGTCAAATATAAATTGTCTGTGAAGTGACGCAGCAAGGTAATGAGTTGAGACTCATGAAAGACACAACATTTTTTTTCCTTTTTTCCCCTTCAGTAATATGATGAATTCTAACAACTGAGATGTGGAATAAAATTTTAACATCACTTGTATATAAACCTCAAACATATGTGGACACAAATGTTATGACAATATATTTGTCTACGATACACTATTACAGTCTCAGCAAACTGGGTGTTTGTTGTTTCTGGTTTGAGCAAGTTCTGCCTCCCCACAGCCACCTCCCTTACTGACTAGCTTTGCAGGAAATGGAAGTAAATTGTCTATGTCAATACTTAAACCCAGAAATAATTATATTATTGCAATAAATATGTTGACAACAGGCATCACTGTTGTTAACAAAGAGCAAAATGCAGACAAGAGGTTCTGATAATTCATGCGTAATCTGTCTCTGGAGGACCTGGCTTTTTCTATATCTGGTTGGGATTATAAAAATGAAGGGTGTTTTCTTTTTTTTCCTATATTGAAAAATACAGAGTATGGCTTTCTCTGTAAAGTATTTTACAGTTTAAAGGACTAAAAATGTAGTGTATAAAAATTAGCTGGTTTTTAACTAAAAAGTTAAATAATGTGAATTTTATTAACTTAAAAATTAATGTGAATTTTTGAGAATGCTGTAAAATATAAAAATAATATCCTCATTTTACAGAGGAAAAGTGGAGATTTAAAGGATAGAATTGCAGTATACAAGCTCAGCTAGGTAGAGCTGGGGCCAGGAGGGAAGAAAAGCAGCTCTTTAAGCATAATGTCATACTCCTTATGCTAACACTGCTGAGGTGCTTTAGGGAGCTTATGGAAAGCTTTACTTCACTGTGGTTAGGAAGAGCTGCATTTTCTTCTAGACTGATGATCCTTAGTAAAGGACAGTAAATGGAAAAAACATAAAAGGCAGTTCTTAATATTTTGGGGATGCTATCTTATGTTTGTCACTTCCACATATCATCTTGTTGAGATCTGTGGCTTGGGCTTAGGAAATAATATTAATGCTCCTGTACGCATTTGACCTTCTGCTCTTTGAGTGATTCAAATAAATCATATGCTGACAGTCTTGGACAGATGTGGTAAATATTAACCTTGCAGGCGATAGAAGTACTGTGTGTGGGAGATGCTGTACTTTCATAAAAGCTGTAAATCCATAGTGCAGATGGTGAGATACAAGTAAAGGTAAAAATGTGCTTTGAACTGTCAGGAGCCTTATTGTTCCTGTTTTTTGAAAAGTAGTATGTGGAATGACATATAAGGAAATGGAGATGGAAGAAGTTCATGCCTAGCCCCAGAACTCAGTAATACCTTGCTATTTAAGCCATGTTTAAGAGAATGAGGTATATACTCTGTGACACAGCAGAGAAGCAGCACTGTTTAAGCAGTTGCTTTTTATCACAAAGCAGATTCCAAGGCACTGACCTGTACCTATTAGTCAGACTAGCTGAAAAACAGCAGTGTGACTCTGATGCATTCAAGAGAAATTTAATCCTATTTTTCACTAAGATGAAACTGAGAAGTCTGCACATTGTCTAGAAGAAGTATTTGCTTATGAATCCAAATCAGTAGAATAAAATAAGAAGTAGCATGGAGTTACAAAACTTTCAAAGCAAGGAATTGAAACAGGATACCTTGTATTCCATATGGATAATCTTGTCATTCATTTGGGTCTTATTTTTTCCCTGTTGTGTCTTCATTGCTTCCTTTCTGTTTTGACAAGAATTTAAATCCAAAACTTGAAGGTATTTTAGTTAAAAAGTTTTTGACATTAAGATATTGTAAACTAAAAGGTTTTCAGCAGTTTTCTTAGGTCTGTTTCTGAGGAAGGTAGTAGAAACCCTGCAATTTATGTAGAATATCTTTTGTTCTAGTTCATTTCCCAACATAGAGTTATCTACCATCTAACAGAGGTTGATTACATGCCCCTCTCTTCCAAGAAGCATGAATATAATAGCAATGAAAAACAAAACTGGACTAAGCTAATAACAGCAGCAGTGGTAGCATAATATCAGCATACACTCCTATTTATAGTTTATACCACCTAGTACGGTCTGAATGTATGCTTTGTTACTTAAAGTTTTCCTGAATACTGCTTTGCTACTTAAACTATTTTACTTCATTCTTATTGTTCTCAATGTATTTAGTGCTGAATACATTTCTGTTAAGAAGCTTCTGCAGTCTGGCAAGTAGTATGATAAAACATCAGTGCTTTGAACATCGATCGGACAAACAAAGCACTAGGTTGAAGACAAGAAGAAGAAAAGACTAGCACATCTAGAAGCAAAATTGATATCACATATCAATAAATCTGATGTGCCTCGTGGATACTGATTCAGAAAGGAAGATCACACAGCTGTGGAATTTGTTTAAAAAACTTGCCACTCAGCTGATGTGTATAATAGCTGTTCTTCTGGTGTGCAGATACAGGGGAAAAAAAGAAAGCATTTCTGTTTTGCAGACAGGGAATTGAGGAACAGAGGGAGTTGCTGAAGTCAATTCTTAAAGCATTTGAACTAATAGTTTTGTAATTAAACAATTTAATTTTAAGGTAGAAAGGATCTTCAGCTTGCTCTGACTAGGCGGGAACTGTGTCTTCTTATTTCTAAAAATAAGCTTTTAAAAATATGTGTTCAGTCATATTGACATCCCAGCTTAAAATGTGTATTGGGTTTGTGTGGCAAGGTTTTGGTAGTGGGGGAGCTACAGGGGTGGCTTCTGTGAGAAGCTGCTAGAAGCTTCCCCTATGTCCGATAAAGTCAATGCCAGCCAGCTCCAAGATGGACCCACCACTGGCCAAAACTGAGCCCATCAGTGACAATGGTAGCGCCTCTATGATAACATATTTAAGAAGGGGAAAAAGTTACTGCACAGCAGCAATTGCAGCCAGACAGAGGAGTGAGAAGATGTGAGAGAAACAACTCCGCAGACACCAAGGTCAGTGAAGAAGGAGGGGGAGGAGGTGCTCCAGGCGCCGGAGCAGAGATTCCCCTGCAGCCGATGGTGAAGACCATGGTGAGGCAGGCTGTCCCCCTGCAGCCCATGGAGGTCCACAGTGGAGCAGATATCCACCTGCAGCCCGTGGAGGACCCCACGCCAGAGCAGGTGGATGCCCAGAGGAGGCTGTGACCCTGTGGGAAGCCCGTGCTGGAGCAGGCTCCTGGCAGGACCTGTGGACCGTGGCCCTGTGGAGAGAGGAGCCCACACTGGAGCAGGTTTGCTGGCAGGACTTGTGACCCGCAGGGGACCCACGCTGGAGCAGTCTGTTCCTGAAGGACTGCACCCCATGGATGGGACCCATGCTGGAGCAGTTTGTGAAGAACTGTAGCCCATGGGAAGGACTCATGTTGGAGAAGTTTGTGGAGGACTGTCTCCTGTGGGAGGGACCCCACGCTGGAGCAGGGGAAGAGTGTGAGGAGTCCTCCCCCTGAGGAGGAAGGAGCAGCAGAAACAACGTGTGATGAACTGACGCAAACCCCCATTCCCCGTCCCCCTGCGCCGCTTGGGGAGGGGAGGAGGTAGAGCAAATCAGGAGTAAAGTTAAGCCTGGGAAGAAGGGAGGGGTGGGGGAAGGTGTTTTAAGATTTGGTTTTATTTCTCATTATCCTGCTCTGATTTGACTAGTAATAAATTAAACTAATTTTTCCCCAAATCGAGTCTGTTTTGCCCGTGACGGTAATTGCTGAGTGATCTCCCTGTCCTTATCTCGACCCGTGAGCCTTTCGTTTTATTTTCTCTCCCCTGTCCAGTTGAGGAGGGGGAGTGATAGAGTGGCTTTGGTGGGCACCTGGCATCCAGCCAGGGTCAACCCGCCACAAAATGTTTCAGAATTTTGAAAATCCATCTCAACTTGAACTGCCCCATATGCTTGTCACATGCTTCTGACAAATTAGTGTAATGATGATACCTTAAGTTCACTGTACAATCATATATACTCCAGGGAGCAGGCCAAGGGTAAAACACTGGACTGTCTTCACTTCGTTAGTTTTCTCTTCATTGAACATACAGTAATGATAAAAATACCTAAAAGCATGTTCTTTTTTCTTTAGTCTTATGGCTGTTGTAAAAGCATATTCTTGACATGCCTCTGAAACTGCAACATGATGTTAGATGAACGTTAGGTGAACCAAGTGCTGCTAAGTTACCTAGAGAACAACGTTGCTTTATTCTCACACTGTCCTTTCAACTCAACTGAAAAGATATATGACTGTTTTCATCAACTGCTTTCTAAAAAGACTTCCATGAATTAGGATGTTAAGAATCCCATATGTGCCGCTATGGATATTTCTAGGTTGACGTATGGAGCAGATTTACTAAAACTGGTTGGTTAGTGCAGGCTAGCAAGTCTGCGCATGGCCAGCTCTGGTTACCTTTCCTAAATCTTTCCACATTCATTACTTCTCTTCACGTGTAAGGCACATTCAGTTGGCTTTCTTTCCTCTAATATAAATGGAGAAAAACATGTACATTTTAAAAAGAAGCAGAAGCCTATCAAAAAGAAAACACTCCAGTGCACACAATTCTCCCCTCAGGGACAGGCTGAGAGGAAGAATGAATTACACATGACAGCTGTTAGGGTTTGGTTTTGTTTAATGCAGTGCAGGCAGACACTGGAAAGGGTGGCATCAAAATCCCAAACAAAATGAAACCTATCACCGAGCTATCAGGCAGTTGTGTGGAAATTCACATTGCTATGGTTGTATTATGCCTGTAGATAAGAGTTAGCATCTAATAGCTGCCATTTTCTTCCTTAGCTGACACAAAATGCTGTATCTTTCTTTTTTTACCTGCTTATATGCCATATAATGGCTGGGAGAAGTCCAAAGATAATATTCATCTGCACTCTTCACGTCTCTTCCTGCAGCACTTACTACATGCAAGTTATTGAATTTAAAACATAAATATCTCCAAATCAAGTTTCTGTAATATTTGAATTCCTTTTCATTTTCAATAATGAAATATTAAGAAATACACCTAAATGAAATATTAAGAAATACGGCTAAATTTAAGCATTGGTGATGCAAATCTGTTTAAAGAGTTTATCACTCCTTAAAGGAGTTAAGGGGTTTGGTGGCTTTTTTTGCATGTTTACTTCCTCCTTTGCTTTATGAAGGTCTTTTACAACCAAGATATGAGGGTGGCAGGGGAAAAGAGAAGCAGAACTTGGTGTAGATGGAAGGTAGAGCAAGATCTCAGGCCAGCTGTCATCCCAACTAAAAAGCCATTATAAGTATTCCTGAGCATTATTTTCCTGATAATTAATTCAGGCCTCCTTCACCCCCTCTAAGAGATGAGTGACTCCCTTCCTTCCATTAATCTCTGAAGAATCTTAGATCTGATATTTACAAGTATGGTCTTTTGTAGAAGAAATGAGAAACTTTTTCTTCTTCCTTTCCTGTCTCTTCCTCCCCTCCCATCTTCCTCCTGCTGGAACATTTGGCTGGGTTGCCAGCCAGAAGTAGGCAGGAGCCTGCTGACTGAAGGCTTCTCTTGGACAAGTGATACAGCTTGCTTTAAACACACTAGTACCCACAGTTGAGCCAGACAAACAGATGGAAAAAGTTTAAAATAAAGCTGCGTAAGCTCCAATGAGGCAAAAAATATATACTTTTAGAAGTTTTGTTAGCTTTCTACAAAAACGGCACCCCAGGGAAGGTTCTGTCACTGAATTTTATAGGCCAGGTGTTCGCCTGAACAAAAGCAGAAAGAAAGAGATGTTTTTTTTAAAAAAAAAGAGGGGGGAGTTTGCTGCTCTCTCTATTATGTGAATGCTTTCACAGAAGAAATCAACAGGGGTCCCAAAATGCAACTTTAAAACCAGCTTAAAAGACTTCTTTAAAGTGAGTATTTAAATATTGTGAAGGTTTATTTCCAGTTTCCATTTCCCCTATATTTTTTCTGTCATAGAATAATAGTTTTAGTTGCTTCTGAAGTGCTGAAAATTACTTTTAAGGAGACTTTTAAATGACAGTAGGTTTTTTTTCCCCCTTCACTTTAGTCTTCTGGATGTGTTTTAGAGAAAGATTTCAAAGTGAAAATGAGTAGGTATGAAACTGCAGTTATTCACAATGATTCATTATTTTTTCCTTATTTTATATTTTGACCTGGTTCTTTAGCTTCATCATACCTACTGAACGCTTTTGACTATGGCAAAAGCATACCATTGAAGACAGTACAGCTGCTCATAATGCATAGAGTTAAATGACCAGGAGCAGTGCTGGAATGAGTGAGTAGCTTATCTGAGCCAAGAGAAAAGAAAGACGGCATCTTTCTTTGCAAAAATAGATGTAAATTGAACAAAATATGGAGGAGATCTGTTCTTGTTAAACCGTTGATTGAGTTTGTATTTTTTAAAATTAATATTGCATAAGAATCAGTGAATGACTATGGAATTTGGTAAATGGATTTACATTTCATCAAAAATCTTCTGCTAATTGTATAGGGATACTGCTGCAACATAGGTTAGATATTTGTGATGCTGTTTCAAAAACTGAAGCTTTTGTAACATGTTTCTTTCTCTATGGGGTCTAAACGTGATTGCTTTACTCATCTAAGTAGACAAAATTGACAGCAATGGAAATACCACCTCATGAAAGGTAATCACAGTTTACCTTATCAACCTTCTCTTGATAAATAATCAAAATACCAGTTGGCTTTCCCGGTAAGCGTAATTATAACTTTCTCCATGTTAGTCTTCCCAAAGCTACTAGAATATATCCAGTGGCTAGCAGGTAAGTACAAATACATATGGTCATCTTTTCCCAGGAGTGATACAACAGTGCTTAAATGTTTAGTTCTGACTGATTGATTACAAAACTCTGCACCACTAAGGCTCTTGAAGCAGTCAGTGTAAGTCAATTTTCTTTGCTTTTTTTTTTTGGTTCAGTGTTCCTTCTGGTGCAAATAATAGGATAGAGCTTATATAGAACAGAATTATGATTAAGAGAACTATTAAGGGATAATTTTTGATGGGAACAGGCTCTATAATTTTGTTGTTCTTCTTTTTCCATAGTGAGAATTTTTCTGAAAAATATTGGAAAATAATTTTTTCTTGCCCTATGTAAATAACGAATCTTTTGTATTAGTTTTTAGTTTTTAGAACTTTAAAACTAGTTGAATAATAAAGCTTTCTGTTTTGAGTTTGAAAAATAAAACACAACGTCTTTTTTATCTGGAGACTGAAAAAAACACTGAAGGCTCTTATCTGTCCCAAGAGCTTTTAGTCTAACGTTGTTCATGTAGAAATTTCTGAGGCCATATGGGCACAGTAGGTTTTACAGAATCATTTTCAATTTCCATCTATGTCTAACTTACTGCTATGCACAATTGTAACTTGAAAGGCAAGAAGGTTCATTTAAGGTTTTCAAAAGTTATCAAATTTCAATAGATTTCTAACAGCAACTTGTAAAGTTTCTGTACTTGGATGAAATAATATTGGTAATGATTATGAGGTTTATGACATGGATGTTAAATACCTGAATTAAAAAATTACATTCCATCCTTAATGAATACTGATTTTCTTCTCCCTCCACCTCCCAAACCTTACTGCACCACCCCTGGTGTCTTTGCAAGCTTGATGTGCAGCTGCTGTATAAGCATGTTTAAATCCCTTTACTTGCATACACAGGACATGAGGCAGTTATTCATCTAAATATCTGCAGGTCTTTAAGTAACCAGAGCTAGAATGTAGATGTAGATTTCTCCTTGCAAAGAGAAATATATTTGAATAAAGTCTTTTACATGCCATACTCCTCTAACAGAGTCAGAACTGTTTGATGCTACTTGCTTCACAGGTTAGTCTGGTATTTAATGAGGGAAGTAAGTAAGTTGCGATAACACCCTGGAGATCTGGGAAACAGATCCTGGGAAGATGGTATTTCTTTTACATAGTGATCTGCTCTAAGCTCCTGCTTTAAATACAAAGAATATCTTTCATAGCCACTGTCAGTCTTGTGACAGCATTTGCAAATAATGATCTGTAAGCAATAGTGCACACAGTAAATGAGGTTTGTATGAATGATAAGCAAACATAAAAGGGACTTAAAATTTCACATCGTAGTTTTGGACAAATGTTCAAATACCGGTTAGAGTTACATGAGCCCTGTACCTTATGATAGGGAAGACTTTTCTCATTAAATTTCCTCCACTGTGTCTTTATCTTCTTGAGCTAAAATACTACAGTAATTCCTCTTAGTAGCATTGCTGCATAGGTGTCTACTCAGATTTTAGTTTTATCTCCTGACTGAGGAACTAGCAAAGTTGAACTCTATATGCAAGAACTGAATTTCCGTTGAATATCTTACAGGAATTTAATTATACAATTATAGTTCCTTTTGGCAGGAACTGTTCCTTTCAGATGTGTTTTATGAACTGTTATCCTGGTTGGGTTTTTTATATTGTACAAAAATATTATTCATTTCTTTTTCTCTAAACTCAGGAAATACTTAATTTTTTTGTCTTTAATTTGCTCCTTTACCTCTCTCACACACAAAAAAATTGAGATAAAGAGGTCTTAATCAAATACTGCTGAATTCTTACAACAACTTATTGTATGTTTTATATACTTCCATTTAGCTCCAAGCAGTTATAAAGGCTTCATGTGGCTGCATCTTAATGATAGAGGATCGTAATTTAGATGGCAAATCCACTTTGCCTTCTGCAACGGGAATTAGTTAACCTGTAGAGCCTCTCCTGCCTTGATTAATGGTAGTTTATTTTGTTCTGGTTTTATCAACCCTACTGACTAAGTGACATCTGAAACTATATATTTATCTACATGGAGGAAAACCTGGTAAACATTGTAGATTTATTTACGGGTACTTATTTAAAAGTTGATCCTAAATAAGCAATTTCAAATTAGGAAACAAGTTAGATTTATTTTTCATGTCTCCTGCTTTTAGGAATTGCTAGTGTTGGTGTCTGTAACCATAGCTATGTCCTAAAATGCCTTGACTATTGGACTATTTTTAGTGGAGGTACAAGTTGTATCACTATATTTTGAATTGCCAGGTAGTGTTGCCATTACTGAAACAACATACACTATATAACAAGACAGTCAGATTTGCAAACTGTTCCTGGTATCCAGAGGCTACTCATGATTTACATTTAAAGAGCTGTGCGGAAATAAAAAAAATAGAGCAACATATCATCTGTCAAATTGAGTTTGGACACAGTCTGAAGCAATTAGGATTACTTCAGTTAATAAAAAGAACACTCATGAGGACTGATATGGTATAAGGGTATTAATTTGAAGTGGAGATTATAACTTTATTTTGACATATACTGAATATTAGCCAGACATACCACAGAAAAAGAAGTTCTGGGATGACAGCATGCAGTCTGAGTGAGCATCCGCCTGAAGCATTCCACAGCAAATTCCAGATTCTAACATCTGTCCAAAAAAGATGTAAGGTGGATTTGTTATTAAGGCACTAGATGGGTATTTACAGTTCTTTATTACTTATTAGTTCTGCTAATAAAGAACTAAAAAGGAAACAGAGTTATGGTGAGGAGCAGAAGAAAGTTTATTTTGAAGGGCTTGTCCTGGATTATCACTTTCTGTTTCATTTCATTTTTTCCAGGGCAGTGGTAGCTGTGCTGTACCTGTAAAAGCTCATGCCAGACACAACTCTGCCCTTTTAAATCTTTTTAAACTCCTGCCCAGAACACCACAGAAGTCAGAAGCACAAGGCCACCCAAATATGTCATCAAGGGACTTACCTTCTGAAGATTTTCTGTAACGCAGTCTATATGCAATGATGTTCAATAGGGGAACACTGAACAGCTTAAAAATCCATGGAGAAGTGGTATGGCCAGGAGATGACTAAACAGGCCTCTTGTAGGCAAAGATCTGTTTGCTCTCTGCAGTGCGTACCATTTAGCGCATGTACAGATTTAACGGAGCGTGCGGGGCTTGTTCTGCAGATTGTTAAGACACTGATCCTTTGCTAGGATCAATGTAGGTAGACTGATTTAGGCTGACTGAGAACTGGGCCATATATATATATACGCTAACATTAGTTAGAATTACAATAGAGAAGTGAATGCAGAATATGTAAAAGAGATGAATGACACGGTTAGGTATTTGTAGTGTGGAAGAGAGGAAGTTTTTTACAGTTAGTTTGTAGAACGTGGTGCCTAAAAACATGGCCAGCCAAAAAGAGAAGGAAAAAGTAGGGGAGGGGAATAGGGAAGAAATAAATTGAAATTCATTTTACTAGAAGCTACTTGTTAAGTAAAAATTCTTGTATACATACAACTCTTCCTCAGTAAAGACTTTGTATTTTCTTAACCTTTCTCATTTTAAGTTCATTCATGTAAGTCTATTAAACAATAAACTCTTCCAGCAGTGCGCTGTTAGAATAAACCTATAAAAAAATAGTGCTAGGTATGTCATCGGTCTTTTTGAGTTCTGTAGGGAGGCAGTTAATTGACAAGTGATTTCTATTGATTAATTTATGAGAAGAAAAAGAACAACATGGGATGAATTACTTCATTACTACTGATCTGCCTTTTTTTTTTTCTTTTCAGGTTATTTTTATTTTTTTTGCCACAGAGAAGAAAGAGATAAAAATACATAACTAAATATCTTAATGTTGATATTCCCAGACTATATGGGTCAAGATTAAAATGCAAGAGAGTAAGTGAAAAAAAAATTGAAAGCCAGTTTGTTCTCTAGAAGTTATTTCATTAAGGTTCACCCTCTTGTAGGTGTTCTGTCAACATTTTTGGTCTTCCATCTGTACAGCCACCGCTGCATAACATCCTAATAACTTCAGTGAATTATTTCGGAGATATATTTTTTCTGACATATGCTACCTCAGGCTCCTCCTGAAAACATCATTCTCCAGATTTTGGCAATCACTTAGTGTCTATCATTCTTTTCCATCCTTCCAGTCTTTCTCTTTGCCTTTTGACTACTTACCAGGCAGCTGTTCTCATTGTCTGCTCTTAAATTCATCTCCGTTTGGGAAAATGCATCAAGTTTGCAATAGATCAGTCCATTTCCAGCTCACTGCCATCCTTTGTTTGCAACAGTAAATCTCACTGCTTGCAAAATGCAAGGAACCATGTGACTCATTCATGTAGTATTTGTCAACTTTTCTTCTTAGAGCACTTGCTGATAGATCTTTTCCTCAAGGCAAATGTAAACCCCATGTGTTCAAGATCAGAGGAAAGCAATGTAATCACAAATTGGAAGAATAATTTGCAGATGGAATGTATTTATTAAAGAAGGAATTTAGGTTGAGTTGTAAGCATAATCTTTACGACATTTACTGGATATAAAAATCAATCCTTCACACACTTAAGATCTTCAGAACTGAGCTATAAAAAAAGTTCCCCAGAAGAGAAAGAGGCAAAGCTTGGCTATTTGTTGAAATCATGATTAGGCAAAGTATATAATGGTTTACTGAAATACAATGTTCAGTCATGCAAGTGAAAAAATGGTAATATCTCTTCTTCATATGTGAGAATGAAACGTCGCAAAAGATGGAGAGAAACATTATCACTGCAAATATTCAGAACCACATTTTTATTCTTGCAGCAGCAGGAATCACAGCTTTGTGTACTTGAACAACAGCCTGCCAATGTATTTGTCAGTATGTAGTAACAGTTAAATCTTACTCTCATTATCATTTGTATTCTCAGGTACAGTGTGATATACAAGGAAGGAAAGGCTGAATAACTAGCTTTTTGGTTTAATTAACTGAATGATCTAAACTACACATCAGTGTTAGCGGTTCAGTTGCTCTTAGGAATTTGTTTGTGCAATACTTCAAACAAACTCTGAGCTTGCACATTAAAGAGTGGTGGAACAGACTCTAGTTAGTCTTTGCTGTCTTTGTCCAGGAAGAAAAAATTATTCACTTTGACAGAATGGAAAGGTGGACGTGTATTTTTCTTTCACTCAGAGGGAAAAACAGCGTCTCCAAAAAACCATACTCTGTTGCCTTGGATAACACTTGCTGGTTTTTCCTTGTCAAATTGTTAGAAGTGTTTTTCCTCCCTGTTTATTTATGACTGCTTTTTTTCTTGTTCTGCATAGTTGATAATATGCAAGCATTTCATACAACACAGACCTTTGTTCAAAGAGCAAATAAATAATCCAGACTCCCAGATGCTGGGGTGGAAATGGAAGGACAGTGCGTTTAAAGGACATGTCCATGTTACTGAGATTACAGATTGTAGCTGAATAAAAAAAGAAGTGCTGCTGGACTTAGCTTTCTCTGTCTAGTTTTCTAAATAGAGCCCTGACACAGGTACTAAAGATCCCCCATATCATGAAATCGGGAGAGTTAGGTACCTTCAAATAAGATTAGAAAAACTCTTCACTGTAAGAGTGAGCCACATACATCTAGTCAATACTTGGTTAGTTCTGAAGTGCTTTCTGAAGTCTTTCATCTGACTTAGGACTCCAGGCAGGCATTTCTTTTCATTTGATTTAAAGAATCCACTTCTGCAGATAACTGTGAACAACACTCCATTTTCTTAAATGCACTTTTTATATAAAATGTTCCACTGACTAGAGAATTGCACAGAAAGTAGAAGCATTAGGCTGTTTTTAATACCTTCTAGGATAATGTCACAGGCTTGAAAGCCCCAACATATCCTGACATATTTTGCTGAGTTGTGCTGTTGCATAGCTTAAAATCATAAGATAAAGAAGTGGGATGATTTTTTTTTTTAAGCATTACTTGTTTATCCATCTTCCATTAAGCAGTTATTTAATGAATTCTTCTTTCTGAAACAGAGAAATTCCACCTACTCCCATTTAGCCAGTCTTCCCCTTCCTCCTTCCCCCTCCCCTTATGCTATCCTTCACTCTAGCAGATTCATTTTTGCCAATCTTCTGTTGCCTTGTGCTAATGACAAAGCGAGGGAGGGAGTTAAAATCACAAAAATCTGGTTGTCATGAAAGCTAATGGCAGCAATCTGCTGGTTTCACAAGATGTACTTGTTGCCATGGGATTTGTTTCAGCATCCATGGAGGAAAAGAAACTTTCTACATCTTTATTCTTAGCTTTTTAAACTTTTTAGACATTTTAAAATTTTTCTGGGGAGAAATCAACCCTGAAATAAATTATTAACAGAATAAAATGTGAATGACATTGTTTGGGGTAAATTAAAAAAAAAAAAAAAGAACAAACTGGTTGTGCAAAGTTTTATTGGTAATTAACCATACATAATCCTAGGTTCAGTAGCTACTAAAGCATTAAGGGTTACTTTAAGCACAACTGCCTTGTCTCAGCTCTTGAATTTATAGAAATGCATTAAAAATATTATCTTGATAGTAACTTTGTTTCATTTTCACTTTTCTTCCCCACACAAACCATAAAGAATAGCCTTTCCTAAAAGTCCTTTGTTGTTATGATAGTCTATCAAATGGAATAAAAAAGAAATATTTGATATAGAGAAAAATTGGCTATAGAGAAAGTGAAATTATTGCAGTCTTTTACAACCAATTATAAAACTGAAAGATCATTTCAGGAACGGTCCTGGTGTAATCTGACACACTAAATCATCATGATAGTTCTAGAAAGGCCCTGAAGACATACTTACTTAAAGTACTTAAAGATAATAGCAACTAAAATGAAATAAAATTAACAAAACCTGAGGTCAATAGCATTGTATTTCCATTTCTCTGGATGATTTACAGAGTGACTTGCATTTTTCTGCATGAAGGATTTAATTTTAACCACTTTTTAGATAACGAGGCTTGTTACTCAGTTGGAGCTTTTGGCTGTTTTGTACATACTCTCTTAAAAATCAGAAAGATAATTGTAGTTTTGGTTTGGCTGATTAAACTTCAGCCTGGAGTTAGACAATGCTTACAAGTACCTGGACCATACTCAACAGAACATAAAGTAATGTCTTAAGAAACTATATCTGAACAAACTCTGTTTTGAATTAAAGAATAATATGTGGAAAGGATCTGAAGCATATCCAGTTCTTCTCAGTGGGAGACGCTGATATTCTGACCTAAGGAGAACATACTTTCACTGTCCTTGCTTTAACAAAAAATTGCCTCAGCATCCTGGAAGTGTCTTAGAGAAGTAGTTATCCTCATGGACAATTTTATATTCTCTCTTACTCCAAGAACCTGTTAATTTGTGTAACACCATTTTCAAAAAAGAGACATCAGCAGACTTTATTCCCTGGTGGAGAATTGGTTTCCTCACTTCATACACAGTGCCTCTGAGGACATGTAGTAGAGTGTAGGACATAAATACGAAGTTTTCTGGCTAGGTACTGTCAGAATACTGCCTGTATTCTATTTTATTGATTAAATGCATATACTGTAATACATTTCTTATATAACTCTTTATATAAACTTTATTGTTAACATTTTTTTCTTGTATGGTTTGGATTAGCTAGAGGAAGAAACCACATAATTTTAAGTATTTGTTTTTAAATAAAAATACTTTCCAACTACTTCTTTATGTGGGTATGAGAGAGTGTGTGTGTGTGTATATATGCACACAAAACATAAGTACTAATGAAACACCAGATATATGACTTGATATTCCTAGTTTATTTGGGATATGTGTAATCATTAAGTTAGGTAGAGGAATTAAATTCCATTCTAAACTGTATTTTTAGTTTCTTTCTAGCTTTTCAGTGGGAAAACTAATTTATGTTGTTGAAAACTGATTACCCTCAAATGAATTGACTAGTCTAATTTGTCTGTGCCCCCTACTGTAAAATGGCACAAAACTTCTTTCACATAAGTTGAGCTACCTAAGATGTAACATACAGATGGTACTGGGAAAATATAAAAGTCAAATAAATCAAATTTAATGTTTTTCTTTTCCCTCCTCTAGACCTAATCTAAGTGCTCATGGTTCTTGAATTCAGTGGGAATGTATTTAAGCCTCAACCCAGCAAACCACTTAAACACATTTTTTATTTTAGTTTAAATTATATTTATCATGTAGGACTGCTGCCTACTAGTTGATTTACTTTCTTATAGTGTGTGATTTGTCATTCAAGAGCTATAATTAATATTTCAAATAAAACTTCTCTTGAAATCAATAGATTTCAAAAGTAAGAGTACTTCTGAGCACTGGGGTCAGCACTGTTTTTCAACTGGGAATTTCAGATATATGTGCATAGAGTTGGGGATCAGAGCGAGCTTTGAGACAGAAATTACCAAGAAATAGGAGAAAATTTGCATCAGGAACACCTGTACATAGTGGCAAACTTGTGCTGAGAAGGAAGAAAAAAAATTCACTTTTAAAATGCCATTATAAAGTAAATTATAATTATACATTTATAGCGAAGTTTCATAAATAGATGTACTTTCACTTTAAAATACTTTGTTTTTTATGTTATATATTCCAGGACAGTACCCTGTATTGAATGCAGGCTTCAGAAGTGATCTGCAATGATCAGGCCTCATGTAGTTTGAAAAAAAAAAAATAAAAAAAAATCTCTGCTGAGACAAGTAACCTACTTTTTATTGTGTTCTTGTTTATTTTCATATTTATTTAAGAAACCAGCTTGAAAGCTGAGTGTTTTAGAGGTTTATATAGACTTCAGATTTTTGTGAGTAAATCTCTATGCATGTAAAATGATTCAAATACTACATAAAATAATTCAATTATTTTTCATGAGGAGTACTAGAATTCATGGCATATTAAGCTTACATCAAAGTAAACATACAGATATTGGCAGCCACATGAGGATTGCTATCACTTGGAAGGTCACTTCTGTAAAATATGCTGGTTTTAGCAACCAATAGAAGAAAGCTCACAAAGGATATGTTTTAGATATATTTCCCTTGGGAAGGTTTGGATCAGTAAAGACTTGACTGCAAAAATATATATGTGTAACTAAAAAAAAAAAAGGGCAAAAGAAAAAAAAAGCAGGTTGAAAGTAAATATCTGGTTTTATATAATTAAGTCTTCAATGTTGCTATATTCTCCATAATATGGAGAGATTGTACTAAATTTAGTAAATACAGAGGATCCATTCCTACAGTATTATACCATTATTACATATTAAAATTCAGCAAGGTTGTGCCAGTTAGTGCAATATTTGCTCTTTCTTTCCATGACTGTGTTGTAATTTTTTCACGTACATCAATTTATGCTTGGAAGAAATATCTATTGTATCCAGTAGGGAAATTATGTTGTTATTTTAACAAATAACCTTGTATTACAATAGATATAATACCAAAATGTGTGTGTGTATATATATGCAGATACCTATCTATAGATACAGCTATCTATCTCCAGTGTCTCAATGACTACTAAAAATGCTGGAAGCATACTGTAAATACTGCAAATACGGTTCTTAGTGGTCATCCAGCAAGGGAAGACAAGCATGCCTTGGAAAATCCAAGGAAAGTGGGAAATATGTAGTTTAAAATGTTTTCATTTGATTAAATTTTTTCCCAGATGTCCAATAATTAAAGAAAAGCCAAAAATATAACTCCTAGAGGAAGAATCACAAAAAGGAGTAGAGGAAGGATCTTAGAATGAAATAATTGTTTGGTTTGGTGCATATAGTCCTGGAATATCATTTCAGCAAAAGGTAAAACAGGTCTGATACAAATTAGAAGGAGGGAGCAAGAGCAAAAGGTAGGAAATTTGATAAGGAGGAGAATTCAAAAGCAGAGTATAGGAAAGACTGAGAAGAAGTTTGGGCAGGTTGGCAGGAGAACAGATTACTTTCATGTCTGCAATTTTCATATAATTGTTCTAGGGCTTCCTTATCTTTTATGGAATCTAATTTTGATTTTTCACTGAATTAATCTCTTCTGCATGGGCTTTAAATTAGACCAGTCATATAAATCATATGTTTTAGAAGAAAGCATCTGTAACATTCATTTCAAATAATGGAAATATTTATGTGTGCGCTGCAGATTTGTCTTTCAGAAAACATGCCAGAAGAGAGGGCATAGATAAAAGATGAAGACTCACCTTCGAGGTTGATGAGAATACATTTAATGAAAAACCGGTATAAATCTTGGTGATGGATCCTTTGGTGTTTTAAAGGAAACCAAAAAATCCAGTGCCTCCAGTGCCTCACCCCCAGAAAACTGAAGTTTTCTAGGTACTTCATGAAGACATTGTTGACCCCGTTATTTAGAGGAGGAAGCTGATGCACATCTCTGTATATATCAAGCCTTGCATGTGGCCTTGCATTATTTCTTTTGCTGAACAAGTTTATTTCTTGATCTTGGAAGCCTCTTTCTGGGTTTCTTTATCAGTAAATTTCTGGGGAAATCTCATCTATCCTGAAGATTTGGGAAGGAAGAGTGATACTTACCCTGGATCCTACAGCTAGCAAGTTTACTGCATGCTAACAGAGGAGAGCAGAGTAGTATACCACCGATACATGAAAGAACTGGGATACTGTTCTTCAGTTTCAGCTCCCAGAATCGTGGGTTGCGATAACACAGTCTGGAAATGATTAGCATACAGATCTCTGTGGGCAGATCCTTATGCAGAATGGGTGTAACGTTTCTGAAGAATGAAAAGCTGACTCTGACCAGTGTTGGTGGTGAGCCTCTTGCATACTCAGCTTGACTTTGAAAATCAGTCATGGTCAAGGCGATGTGCTGTTCTGGGTAGTTGCCTCACATGTTCTCCTCTCTTTTGGAGAATTAACAGCGCTTAACTGATTTGCACAAGGCTATACTCTGGTAAACTAGTGTCAACTTCAGAATATCAACTTTTATGCCTATCTTAGCTCACAAGTATGAAGATAAATGACCACACAGTTGTCTGACTTCATGTATGTGTTTTTTCTTCAACTCTTTTCTAGTTTATTACTCTTCCAGCAGCTATATTCACTCACTGCTAATCTTCCATTTCCCTGTAAGTAACTTTATCTTTCTAACACTTGATTTATCACCAGTGTGAGACTCTTGATTTATACCAGGTATATTCATCTTTTTCCAAGACACAACAAAGCCAGGCTTCTGCTGTGTTTTACATAAACTTCTTTAGGTCATTATATGAATGTAAACCTTTCAGTGAAACTTTCATAATGCAAACTATTATGAAGACCTTGTCTAAAAGTAATTATGAGCTGCCCTTTAACTTCATATTGTAAGTTAATAGTGTGGCAAAGGAACATGTATGTATCAAATATGATTTTATCTTTTGTTCATTTTCAGTACTGGCTTGCTCCATGTAATACTGTAAGAAACTGTCAAAACAGTTGACCTGGAAAATATGCTGCTTCATCAGAATGTGATCATGATTAGTATCGTTCAATTACAGAATGATGTTGGTTCCTGATAGCTTTCTGATATTTGAAGTAATGTTTAAAGCAGAAAGAAAAGGTTCAGTAAGACCTGACTGCCCAGAGCTGGTGTCACTCTGACATGAGTTTCTTTGGAGAGAAAGCCTGACCTTATACACTATTTTTTCTGCAAGGCATAGTTCATCAACTGTGCCTATGTGAACATGGAGGTAAACTGATATAGGTGTCTTTTTCTTAAAATTCAGATGGGAGGAGGAAGAAAGGAGGTGTTAGTTTCTTACTTTGTCTAGGAAGATCTTGGCTGGGCAGTGGGCACAGCCCACTGGAGGGCTGAGCGCTAGCATGTTAAACAGCATGGATTTACTGCTACTTGGCAACTGTGGTAATTATGACTTGGGGCATAATTGCAAGACCCAGTAACAACACAGAATGAATTAGGAACTGAGCAGTCTAGAAAAGTCATTAACTATGAAAATGATTTACTGTTATGTTAATTGGAAGAACGGTCTCAAGAACTGTTTGTTTAAAGAGTTTTCCAATAAGTAGTAGCAACCGCTAGCTGCAAGAGCATAGCATAGCAGCATGTTACTAGTTATTTGTAATGCAAGATTTCTGCAGATTTCAGAGCTTTTTTTAAAATTGCTTTAAAATAGGGCAGGGAGGGGAGGCTTTATGAGTAAAGCAATGCTCTCTGTCCCCATAATGACTTCTAACAGGGAACTGGCAAGAGCTAAAACCAGTTATTGGGCTCTTTACAGACTCTGAATCAGCAGCCCCTGGGTTCAGAGGTTAGATCCATTCACAATAGTTTCCTTGCCTGGAGGAAAAACTGCCCAGGAAGGGACAGAAAGCATCTGTTAAATGAGACTGAATTTCGTCTGTGGTTTCATCTATGCCATGATGAGCGGGTGGAATTTTACCCTGACATCTTAGATAAATGCCTTGTATGTACCTGAGATTAGGTGTGGTAGCATTGTAATATTTGACACTCAGTAGTGATCCAGAAGAATGAGCCAGTCGCCCTTCTCTCTGTGGTAGAAAGCTTTCTCCTGGCATACTTAGATCTCTAAAACTTACGGTCTCAGAGACTAGCATCAGAAGGCATTGAATGCTGGATTGCTCAGCTTGCAAAATGGTTCCACTTGTTAACAAGTGACCTTAAGGTTTTCTTCACTAGTTTAACTTGAATAATATGAAGCCTGCATTCAAATGTCCCTCTGGCAGCCATGAGGAGAGAAAATTGTAACTTCTTCAAGATGAAAAGTTCAAACTGTGATGACTGTACCTTTTAAGCCCATAACTGGCTTTTACCCTGATCTCTGTAAGCCTGTTAGCTTCATCATGTTGAAGAGATCATGACATCTTCCAAAGCACCTGGGGAAGCATTTCCTTTCAGTTCATTGACTAAGCTGTTCTCTGGGACAGCAATGTCACCCAGCTGTGTCTAGTCTTTTTATGCTTAAGTAATTATAATTAAGGTTATAGTCTTCTTTACTCCTTTGCACTAGTACATTAGTATTTTTAACTATTTTAAATAAATAACAGAAACAAAACCAAAAAACTTAGCTTGGATGAAAAGCAAGCGCATGCAGGAGATAAGGAGTTACCACTTCTATTTAAATACAATTTATGTAGGAGAACTGTGAGAAGAGCTTATGAAAAACAGAATGGATGTTCTAATATAATGCATTTTTTGCCGCTTGTGACTTGTAGCATACTCAAATTCTGCCTTGTTAGTTACTAATCTTAAAAAACTAGCTTTCTGTCTTATCACAGTGAAAGTCTGAATCATGACAGGATATTGCAGAATATGTAATAGACAACTGTGTCCCATAATAAAACTTACACTGTAGCAATAGTGGCAGCCTTGGTTTCTTCATTAAACTCCAAAGCGTCCACCGCTCCAGTTAAGTCAAAAAGGACATATTTAATAAGTCAGATCTTTTTTGTTGAATTTGAGATAACAATTGAGCATAATTGCTGCTTCTAGTCTGAATTAATTGCTTTAGTGTATTTTCACCTGTTTGGGTGAAAGGTGCATTTTAAGGATCTGTGGAATTTAGAGTTGTTCCAGAAACAGTCAAAAACAGTCTTCCTTTTAGATAAGGTATTCTCCAAATTAATTTTGTGTATAAACTCATGTTAGGTATCAGATTTTTGGCATTGTGGTTGAAAGTATTTTTTCATTCATATATATATATATATATGTACTAAACTATAAACTGCAAATAGTGTAAGTATAGGTTAGCTTAGTGAGATAAGGAAGTCCTAACTCTTAGCATTACATCAAACTATACCTCTTTTTGATATTTGCTGCATGTGATCTTGGGCTAGCTAGACAACTTCTGTGGGTCTTTTTCCCAAATATACAGGAGATGATGTTTTCCTTGGCTAGATTTTGGTGAGGTACATTGTGGTAAGTAGCATTCATACTAGATGCAAAATATGTAACCCTTTTGGGAAATGGTAATTTCTTGAATGAGAAAAATAAGAAGTCATACAGATTTATTATTTTTGAGGGAGAAAGAACGAGAAAGAGGTAAGATAAGGCGGGGGGGGAGAAAGAGGAAAAATATGCAAATTTGTAAGCTACATACTGTTAACCAGATTTGTATGCCCACATTTGTTCAGAAGGTGGAACTTCAGTAGGTTTGAGATTGAAGGAACTTCAGTCTACTTTGAGACAACCCGTAAGAGATATAGAAACAAGTGCTAGACAACATAGCCTCTGCTAGATTTATGAGGAGCTCACATAAACTAACTGGTGTCACACTTTAAAATTTAGGATGTGTTTATTGGGTTAAAGTATTCTTATGGTTTTAAAATACAGCATGAAGCTAGGCCTAGGTGAGGCAAAGTTGTTTGGCTTTGAGAAAGAAACTTAATCTGAACTGAAACAGACAAAAAACTTAAAGTAGATCTGGGACTATTGTGCCTTTACATACTCTTAGTAAAGAGAGAGTATTTCTTTTTTCTCTGTTTGAAAAATACTAAATTTAGGGTGAACTATGAATGTAGATGGCTTCAAAAACATGAAGCCGTCTCTACCCCCAAGAGAAATCAGTAGCAACTTCAAGCTCTCTAGAAGAGCAACTGTTTTCTCATTATATTTATTCATAGAACAATAAGTTTTGGCATAAGATCAGGACCTCTAGGCACTATTGCTATTCTAATTTATTTAATACAGTGAAGGAATTCATGTTAAATAGGGAGTGCTTTGACAAAATGCTGAACTGATGCCTCCGTGTCTCATTTGTCTTTAACTGGGCTTTAATCATTACAGTTTTGTTGGAATCTATATCATTAACTTGACTTAAGCTGATTGCGCATTAAATACTGTAATGGTGTGCTAAGCACTTCAGCAAATTAATATTTGTATGCTATTTGTGGCCAGCAAGACTAGGGAAGTGATCATTCCCCTGTACTTGCACTGGTAAGGCCACACCTCAAATATTGTGTTCAGTTTTGGGCCCCTCACTACCAGAAAGACATTGAAGTGCTGGAGCATGTCCAAAGAAGAACAACAAAACTGGTGAAGGGTCTAGAGCACAAGTTCTCTGAGGAGCGGCTGAGGGAACTGGGGTTGTTTATCCTGGAGAAAAGGAGGCTGAGGGGAGACCTTATTGCTCTCTACAACTACCTGAAAGGAGGTTGTAGCGAGGTGGATGTCAGTCTCTTTTCCCACGTAATAAGTGACAGGACAAGAGGAAACAGCCTCAGGTTGTCCTAGGGGAGGTTTAGATTGGATATTGGGAAAAATTTCTTCACCGAAGAGTTATCAAGCATTGGAACAAGCTGCCCAGGGAAGTGGTGGAGTCACCATCCCTGGAGGTATTTAAAAGATGTGTAGATGTGGCGCTTAGGGACATGATTTCGTGGTGGACTTGGCAGTGTTAGGTCAACAGTTGGACTCGATGATCTTAAAGGTCTTTTCCAACCTAAATGATTCTATTCTATGATTCTAGACATTTCTCATTGTCTTACATATTAGCTGGAATATTTTGGATACCTGCAGGTTCATTGCTAATAATAGGTAGGAAATTAAATAATGTAGAAGGCTGATATAAATTCACTGCTTTATCATGGGCTAGTCACAGTTTTTTGAACATTGACTATGTCTCGTCGTGAAGATCAGCTGGTTTGTAGTGTTATTAAAATTTCACAAGAGTGTCTCTTCAGAAGGAGAAAAAAAATGGAAATATCCTTAGTTGGGAGGAGGAGCTAGCTACCTATCATAGATTGTGGAGCTTTTTAGAGTAATATAACATAGATTATTATGAAGTGTTTAATTCCATAGGTATTCTCTAATCAGGAATATTTAAACAAGGTCAAACTAAGAAAATGCTATGTTTTTGGAATTAGGAAAATTCTATGCATAAATATTTACCTACCTGAGTTCAAATTGGGCAAAGAAACATAATAATCCTAACTTTTTACTGTCACAGTTTCCTGCCAGATAAATAAAGTTTAAGTAAGACTATTGATCTTTGCATGTCTTGTATTTATGACCTTGATTTCCCAGTGTAAAACTTCTATGAAATGGTTTTGCTCTTAAATAAAAAATGTTGCATTCAAAGCTAATATTAGCTGTAATCAGTGAGTATATTTAAACTAATACTGACACATGAATTGCCTGTCTCTAATAGCTTGTCTTCTGTTTCTCAAATTTGTTTCTTTAAGAAAAGGAAAAAACCTCATTCTCATGTAACATATTAGAAACATGAATATTTTCTTAATTTTTTTTCCCCCAGTAAAAATAAATGAGAGTATTGAGACTGAAATGTGTGTGAGGTATCAGTATATACTCTGGGAATTTTCTAGCGTAAAAACTGACCTGAATTAGAAGTGTTGGGCCATGCTAAAAGGTAAGTCTTTGAGTCAGGAACTGCTGGGCAGGAAGGAAGAAGTCACAGAAAGGGAAATAAGAGAAAAATATGAAGGAGGTATTTGGCTGGGATCATTAGTTGAGTGAAATAGCCAAGGGGTATATTGGGTGACCCTGAAGACTCAAGTAATAGAAATGGGATGAAATTCAATAGCACAGCATGGAAGGTCGTACACTAGGGGACTAATAACAAGCATTTCTGCAATAAGCTAGGAGCTGATCAGCTGAGGTGCAGTAGTCAATCACAGGATGCCTATAAGTTTCCAATACGATACAATCCAAGGGTGTGTTAGCTAATATATTTCTAGGAGAGAAAAGGAAATCCACAAACTGGTATAGAGACCTTACCTGTAATATTAAGTATCGTTTCGGTCATCTTGTTTTCAAAATAGATGGTTTTAATCATTAATAGGTTCAGAAATGTACTACTAAAGTATCTTAGCTTTTAACCCTGTCCTGGTTTTGGCTGGGATAGAGTTAATTTTCTTCTTAGTAGCTGGTACAGTGCTGTCTTTTGGATTTAGTGTGAGAATAATGTTGGTAATACTCTGAAGTTTTAGTTGTTGCTAAGTAGCGCTTATCTTAAGCCAAGGACTTTTCAGTCTCCCGTGCTCTGCCAGCAAGCAGGTGTGCAAGAAGCTGGGAGGGAGCAGAGCCGGGGCAGCTGACCTGAACTAGCCAAAGGGGTATTCCATACCATGGAACGTCATGCCCAGTATATAAACGGGGGAGTTGGCCAGGAGGCGCAGATTGCTGCTTGGGCATCAGTCAGCAGGTGGTGAGCAACTGCATTGTGCATCACTGTTTTTTTTCTTTTTTTCTTTTTTTCCCTCTTTTTTTTGGTTATATTCCTTTTCATTATTATTATTATTATTATTATTATTATTATTATATTTCATTATTATTGTTGTTAGTATTACTTTAGTTATTAAACTGCTCTTATCTCAACCCATGAGTTTTATCTTTTTTCCCAGTTCTCCTCCCCATCCCACTGGGAGGGGGGAGGAGTAAGGGAGCGGCTGCATGGTACTTAGTTGCTGGCTGGGGTTAAACCACGACAAACCCTTAAAATAAAATCTGAGAGGAGGTATGATTTGTTCCATATAAGCACTTTAGGGAGGTAAATATCAGTACTAGATATTAAGTCAATGTGTTTTGCTGGGATAAGAACAAATATGTATTAGCTGTCTGTGGATCAGATGGGGTGGCAACTTAAAGGCCGATAGTTGTGATATTCTGGTTCAGCCTTCTAAAATAAGCAAAAAAAAAAAAAGAATACAAACAATCTAGATGAAGTGAAGCTTTATCAATTTTAGATGTTTTGGGATCTGACTATCTGTAATATCAAGTGCTGTAACGGGAAAAAACCTTTTTAGCTAGGTCTGTGGCATTTTTTTTAATTCCGAATTTATGTGTGGCAAATTACATTAACCAAGGATTTGGCCCCAACCTCAGTATGATCTTCACTGACCAAGAATATGGACAATCAATTTTTTGAGCAGCCATTTATGATCAATTTAATTCATTTAATTAATAATCAATTTAATGAACAGCCATTAATAGGTGTCCATGATGGATGCAAAAACGTTACGGGAGGAAGGAGAAGCTGGGAGATAGATATAAAGAGGAATGATTCAGAGAGCAGTTTTGGCATCTAAATAGACTTTGGACAGATTGAGAATTAATTTTTTCAGAAGCTCTTGTGAGTGAAGGCAAAATGGGAAAAAAAGCTGTTTTGGAGCTAAATGTATTGGTCAAGATAAGTGAATGGGTTAGAGTGGAAGAATAGTTTTTCAGAAATGCATAAATGTTCAAAGACAGCTTCAGGAGTTTATTTGTGACTTGCTAACTGAGTAATTATCAACGACATGATGATTATTGCCATGAACCCACTCAAAGAGGAGTACTTATTTGCTGCTTATTTGTATGTAATACAGAGAGTAGCAGGCTCATTAGCTTTGCCTTTGGTCAGCAGAGCAAAAGGATATGACGGAGGAAATTAGCTCTCCCGGTGGTGGAAGGCTCTGACACCTGCCATGGCTCTTTTCCTGACTTGCAATTGCCTCCTCAGCTTGCTACTCTAGTTGAATGCTCCCCCTAACTCTGGGCACATGGTAATTCACATGTGAGCACTTAATTAATTGGTTCATTTAATCAGTGTGTGTGCAGAAAAGGCCTTATGCTAGCAGTATTTCTCCCCAGGAGAGCTTGCCCATTTGAGAGGCATGGTCTCTATGTCCCCTGATAGCAATTAACAACTACCAAATTGCTCCCGCTGAATAATCATGAAATTCGTCTGTCTCGGATCATTTCATGTAGTCTAATAGTGCTTAAATTTAGTATCTTGCCAAACTGGGGCCCGTTAGAATCGACAGTGATTTCATGTGCTTTTTGAGCTAATTTAAATGGATGCCTTATCTAGATACGAAACTACTTCATGCTTGATGTTTACATATTGATACTTGTTTGAATATTATTACAAATATTTGGGCAAAATTTAAATTTTAAAATTTAAATTGAGACATTAAATTAAAAGCCTTTTCTAAATTTAAACTAAGAAAGATAAAAATAAATAACAGTAGATTTCAGCATAGATTTCTGCTTCTGTTTAATAGCTAAAAGTTCAAAATAAAATTTCTTATTTGTCTACATAATTAGCATATTAAGACTTGATATCATTCCTACCAAATGTGATTACTTGAAGGCCACACTTGTAATTCTTTTTTTTTTTTTTTTTATTCAGCAAAGCATGGTGAACAAAGCTATCTAATAGGTCTTGTATGTTTTCTCTGAAAAACTTGTTGAGAAAAATAACACTTTGTGTTGTTTGAACCAGACAGCCCAGACACACTCGCCATTTGACACACTTGAGTGAAGCCTCTGACCAGTAAGGGTCATGCTAAAAATTAGGATCCTAACATCTGAAAAAAAATCACAATGGTAGTGGTGAATGAAACTAATGTTTCTTTAAATCCACTGCTTTTCGAGTTTGTAGAGAGCCCTGACCTCTAAAGCTTCAGATTCTTGCTGTAAAAGAGGTGTTGTCTCCACTGACTAACTCTTGACATCCAGAAAAACAATCTTTGAAGGCAGAGATTGTTTGAGCCTGCGTGTTCCTTCTAAAAACACATTCCAATTAGATCCAACTTGGAATTGTTTGAGGTTTTCTTGTTGAGTTTCAATGCTATGAATAATCCATCTGACAAGAACTGGGACCACCAGTCTGTTTGGAAAGGTCGTCAGCCACTGTCAGAAGTTTCAGAGAGAACATTCTCAGGGCCTTTCAGATCATGTCTCCTGGGCAGAATATGTCCATTTCTTAAACAGTAGAATAAAATTGACATTTCAGTTTAATAATGAAAGTCAATGCTGTGTCAAGCAAAATTTTAACTATTGTAGTAATGTGAAAGTGCCATTGCCTTTCATCTTTGGATCGCCAGACTAGATTTTCCTCACTCTACTCTTGTCTTATACTATTTTGAATGCACTGACCCCACATGGTTACGTCTAGCTCACACCAATGTAAATCAGGTATATTAAAAAGTATTTAAAGCAACACTGACTTAAAACCAGCAAAACAGAAGAAAAAGCTCCCATTATTTGATACTGAAGGACATTGCTCTTTCTATGAAGTCTCTGTATTCTTAATTTTTATATAGCTGCTCTTATTTTGAAGAAATATACTCAAGCAGAGAAAGTATTGAACTAAAATAAGGCAATAGAAGAATAAGAGGGGGTAATTAAAAGAAAGACTTCTATCGCTTTTTTAACTTTAATGTAATTTTTGGTTTTGCTACAATTAATTTTTATTTGTTTTCTGAATTGCCTCCTTTGGTATTCTTTCTCATTATTGCCTAGATAACTTGCATTCTTTTTTTGCCTAACTTCAGTATAGCCTCAAGTGCTGTCTTTCGGGTAGTGTGTATCAGTCATTCTCAAGGATTTTAAAATAACCTCATCTTCTTCCTTTTGAAACATGATTCTCACATTTAGTACAAACTCTTCCAGAAATAGTCTAGATTTGTGCTATCAAGGGCCTCTTCTTACTGTCTTCATGGGAGAATAAAAAATGTCCTTAAAAACCATACATTTTGTTTTCCCTGTGTCCCTCAAAAAAAGCACCCCACAACACTTTAACCTAGAAAATCTTCTGAAAATGAGTTCTCTTAAGAAACTTAATACCCAAATCCAGATACTTGTCAGATGGAATAAATTTGAGCACATCTGAACATAACGCCTGCCCTACTCATACCACAGGCTTTCACTTTATGTACCTACTTAAAAAACAAAGTCGCAGCAAAAGTGACAGAAGATTTGCTGTGCAGTATTTTTGTCTCTCTGAAGTCAAACCTAGAAAAAATTGTCAACTAATCATTGGAAGATTAAAAAAAAAAAGGACAGATGAAAAGATTTAGTCTGCTAATTGATTAGTATTTTTAACTTTAAAAAAAATCCAGCAACATTACTTACACTTGTGCAACTGCAAATGCCCTTCAGAACAACTAAGTGAATATGAAATAAAGAGAAGACATTTCCAGAAACACTTGGTTTAAATTAAGATAATTTTGGTTTTAAGGTTTTTAATATCCAACCATGACTAACTTCGGATAAAATTTAGAGTAACACTCCCTGGATAGGCTAGTATCCAGCATTAATACACCGGTACACATATGTCCTCCTTCCAGTCAAGAAATAAGGTAATAAGCTCAAATCCAATCTTCTAGTTTATATACTGTAAACATTTAGCAGTATAAATGAGATGTATCATCTTATCAGCTCTCTTTATCATATTAGAATTGCGACAGCAATAGAAAAGAGAGATTAAAAGGGAGTATACCAAAAGGAAATGCCAGTGAAGATAGATGAATGATGTTAAAGAGTTGCTGTGATACATTTAAAAATGACCATAAAAGTTCTTGCTATATTCAGTGGTCAGTGGCAATTTCAACAATTAAATAAAGGTTACACTAACAGTAAGAGCTGGTAAGGGAAGGTGCATAGATTTGTTTTCAGTTAGTTTGTATCAAATTATTTCTGTCTATTGTGTCAATAATTCAAATTTATGCTAGTTAAACTGCTGAAAACTACAATATAAAAATCAGCTGGTTTTTTTATGAAAGATCAAAGAAATCTTTTTGCCATTTTTTTAAAGACTGAAACTGCTGAAATAAAGTAAAGATTAGTTAAGTTTCCTGTAAAAATAAAGCAAGGATATCTTTAGCAGAAATAAGATTAATTTAATCTTCATACTATATCATGTTCATGCAACCAGAAAGCAGTAAAAACTGTTTATTTTTCCAAATGCAAGGATATTGATAAGTAGCCGTATTCATGTCTTTATAGAATAGAAACTAGAACATGTATTATAATAAATAATGGCAAACAGAAATCTACCCTTAGCCATCGCTTGTGCAAGGTTATTTTAGCATATAGTGCCTCTGAGAGTTCTAGATCTTTGCCAAAAAAATCAGCATGTTGAAATTAATTAATGGGTACCCAATTTTAAGGGAAGATGACAGCCAGATTTGAAGAGAGTACTGTGTCATCAGCCTAATTTAATTTGGAGGTCAGGATTAAAACAAAATGAAGAAACTCTAGATTAAGGAAAATGTTTTTATTTATTAAAAGTATGTGATATGATTGCATTATTCAAAGCACTATTAAAGTCTTAAAGACATTTTGAAGATTTTAATATCCCATTTACATTTTCAGCCATTTATTTTAAACTGATTTGTCTGTCTTTAAAAGTGATTAATGCATGGAACCTAGACACACTGGCTAAATGAAAAAAATCCCCCTTAGGAACACTTCACTGAAAACATTGTCCTAGTTACTAAAATAATAATTATAGTGAAAGTTTCTGGAGATGAAATTATATCAAAATATGCCTCTGAGCTTAAAACTTACTTAGTCAAGCTAAAATTTAGCTTGACCCAAAATTTATTGAGTCAAGCTATATGTTTACAGAGCTCTTTGTTTGAAGAAAAAATAACTCGATAGTAAATCTGAGAATAAAAATACAGATACACGCCATATAGGAAAGGTCTTTTATATGATTTTTTAAAACAAAGCAATTTTTTACATACATATTCTGTTTACAACGAGATTTTATTCTGATCTGAAGCACACTTATGAGATGATAGAAGAAATGATAATAATTCCCAGAGCTGCAGTCTTTTTAATTAAATTTGCATTCCACCTGTCCATGATAGATGGGTAGGCACTTGACAGGAGATTAAAGTTAAATGATGCCCCTTACCCAATAGTTAGTTATTTTTGTATGTGATTTTGCAGATTTCTTGGGCAATAGCTTTAGATTAAAAAAATGACAAATGTAAGTATCTATGTGTGTATGTGTGTACACATTTGATAAACATTAAAAGTGCAGTTTGCACCAAATTGTCCCTGTTTGAATCCTATGCTTATTTCTAACTGCCTGAAGGCATTTTGGCCCTCTCACATTTTAAATACTAAATACATGTTTAGTCTGAACCTCTTACACGGTTATTGCCATCTAAGTTCTTACTTCTTCATACTAGGTCATATGTTTTTCAATTTTTTCCCAATTTTCATTAATGTATTATTAAAATATTACATTAAAATAATATTAAAATATTACATTAAACTCAGTTTTTGTGTGTAATTTGGTTTAATGTTTCCTAGTAATTGTCCACATATTTTAGAGCAAAATTATAGCAAGCTTTTCTCAGCTGATACACTCTTGGTAGTTGGAATCACAACTGAAACTCCATTTCTGAAAATTTATAGTGAAATTTCTATTGAAATTTAATTGTTATAATTTCCCAAACAGGATTTTGGAAGCTTTGGCTAGAGACATAATGTCTACCTAATAGATCTTGAAAGTTAAAAAAATGTGGAGAGCTTCATTAACTAATTGCTTTACAGCTACCATTCCAGAAGTGTACTGTACCATATGGCTGACAAAAAAGAATTAAATAGCAGCTGTTAATCCATTGGGTTAAGAACATGACATAAAAGACTATCTTTTGCTTCCAGTATGTATCTTTGTCTCAGATATATGTATCTAACCTGATTATTACCTTAGTGGGTATAGCATGTATATCTTGCCAGCCAAACTACCAATAAGTTGTGCAGATGGGGATACTGAGGAAAGAAACCAAGGACATCAGGCAAATCCAGAGAGCAGTGTAAAGCTGATGTGCTTATTTTATTGCATGGTTGATTATTAATTTGCTAATTAATAGATTGTAGATGTAATGATCTGAAGCCTTCTTGCATGTCCCCCATTCCCTGTTCACAACTGTTGTCTCTCCAGCTCTTACATCCCTGCATTAGAGATCCCGTGTGAGTTCGGTGCTGTCGCTACAAAGGAATCTCACAGCGATTTGGCACTGTAAACGTAAAGAAGAAATGTAAAGCTTAGCTCTGTTCAGCTACCTAAGATATTTCTTTTCCTTTGTTGATACAAAACATATGAAGTAAGTTAGGTCCGAACTGAGTCTTGTACAAGGAGTCTTTTTCTATACCTAGTCCAACTTGTCCCAGAATATAGGCTGGTAGGAAGTGTGTTGTTTAGTGAGGATGTTAGGAGAATATTGAGTGATATATGAGAAAGAAAGATATTGAAGGTCTGTACACTGGCACATTGGACTTGTCAGTCATATCACACACTGAATTCAATCAAACACATTAGCATCCTTTCAGGCATGTAGACAGATAAAGACAACCTTGAATACCACTGCTTGCTCAAGACTTTTTAAACAAGGCTGTTTGACACCAACTATAAGAAAATAACAGTTGTGGAAATCTGTGTTAACTAAAGATATAGCTGTATGTATCAATATTTGATTATTCATTTCCACTTGAATCTCTCATCTGGAATTATTACATAGATTTCATTATTGAGATTTAATAGTATTGCTAATGGTGTAATACAGAATTCCTCTTTTTTTCCAAAAGTAGGGTACCTCTTAAAAGTGATAAGTAATTAAGAAAAAATATTTCGTGCATCTGATGTAGAAAAATACATTGGGAAAAGAATGAGAACAGAGACATGCCATTTGTGAAGAACGGCATTTTTATTATTTCTATTGTAGTCTCATCCTAAGGCCTGAATAGAGATCAACTATATGAGCAACTAATTTAGCAATATATTTACCCCTTATAAATTGTTAAACATTCAGTAACAATGCTATTTTGTCCACATTTTTCCTTTTATCAGTTTTGGCAGCATGTAAACAGCTGGTCTCACTATGCTAAGTTGTATGGTTACATAGAAGACGTATGGCTAAATTCACAAGATACTTAGCCACCAATTGCTGCCTGACTGCCTAAGCTTAAATACACACCTAGGACATGCGTCTGGAAGTGTTACTTTGAACCCCGTTTGTTTCTGACTGGTGACTTATTTTAGCAATAGGGGAATTAATAGACCTGTGGCCCTTCTCGTAACATTGTTCCGAATAGATGGGTCCAAAACTGTAGTGCTTCATGCTGTCAAGGAGCAAAACAGTTTCACTAAAGTAATAAAAGCAAATTTTATGCAGGTTTTGCAACTATGCTTTTGATGAAGGTCAAAGGGGGAATGTGGATGTAGATTTAGTCAGGAGATAATCAAGGTAGTAGACAGAACAATGAAATGGAAAAAGGGAACGCAACAGGATAGAATTAGAACTGAAAAAGTAATGGACTGAGGTCTGCTGAAAAAAACAAAAGAGGTGAAGAGAGAGCAGAAAGAAGAGATTTGGAATACATTGCAAAATGTAAAAATACAGAAAACCTAGCCAGAAAGTAAAATGTGTAAGAACGATTGAGTTTTGTCCTTACATAAGAACTGTACACATTTTGGGTCACATTTCAACAACTTTAATTGCTTAAGATTTTTAAAAAATAAGCCTTTTGATTCAAATGTCTTACATTTTGGAATAGGATAACTTATGGAGTAAATCAACAAATCAGTAAATCGTTCGTTTAAATTCATGTCAGCTTTCTTCTTCAGAAATTATATATTTCTCATTTTCCTTCTGACTCATTTTTTCCCCATTCTTTGTGCAATTACAAGTATTGGTGGAAATCTTGCCTTCCCCGTCCCCCTGTGAAAAAAACCTCATCTTTTTCATTTCTGAACCTGCAGCCTCTATTCTCCTGAGCAGTTCCATTAGCTTTACGAAGATAAAATAGAAGAGCAGCATGATGAATTGCAGTACCTATCTTCCTTTGCATGCTCGTACTACACACAAATTTTTAAAGGCATGTGTCACTCTCGTGCAGGTGCTGTATGTCTGACTAAAATAAAAGATTTGTCACATGGAGAAAACCTTTTGTGGCAGTTTATTTACTGTCTCACCTCATTCTTTCCACAGTGTCACACTGAAATGGTGTATATCTGAAATTCCTGCTCTGGGTGCAGACAAAGGGAGAAAAAGAAAAAAGTACAAACATAAAAATTCAAAAGAGACAATTTTCCCCCTTTTTATACTCTTGCAAAAAAGGATCAAAAATAATTTAATTATGTATTTTTCTGCAGTTCTCATCAGAAAATGAATTTAGGAGTTGTGAGGATGATCAGCTTTTTCCACATAAGAAGAGCTATGTTGTGTGGTCCATGGAATGTTTCAACCCAAATCTTGCTTTCAGCCTCACTGACATAATTCTGTGTTCTGCCTGCTCCTGCAGCTCGTTATTCAGCACTGAGTTTGACTGAAACAAATGACAATGAGCGGTTTGAACTTTCCACCACGGGGAACTCTTGGCTTCACTTGAGGCTCTATAGACATTTGCACTGGGGACTTCACTCCTGTAACTGGCCTGTTTCTGCATTACTTTGATGGTGAATAGTAAGCAACAAAGCAAACAGCCTTCTTCAGGATTAGCAAGCCAGTACTGTATTCACTTATTGGAAAATACATTTGAAAAAATAGAATTACTGGCTGTGCAGACAGTATTGGTGTCGGTGTTGTCTTCTACTAGTTAGTGAAGGAAACATAGTTTTGAGACCCTAGAGAATGTGGAGTAACTCTTTTTCCTTGTGTTCTATGTCATTAATGTCAAAGGCATTTTAGCCCCTATCTTAGGCAATACATGGTTCATAGTGCAGGGGAATCTTAATGTTTACAGAGCTGTATTTATTTTTCAGGTGTTTAGATGTGTTATCAGACTTCATCAGCACTACTCTTATGAAACATATGTTCTGGTCTTTGAATACATCCTTAGACCATGACTCTTCTACAGCAGGAACAAATAGGTGAAACAACTGTCCTTTTTTCATTTTCTTGTTCACTTAATGTAGTACAAGCTTTCTCTTAGAATACAATGGTAATTGTATTAGGCCATTAATTCCTATTATGCAAGTCTGGGGGAGAGATGCCTTGACATAAATATCCTCAGGGCTACAAAGGGCTTCATTTTTCCAGATTCTTTATTCTTTTAGGAATTCTAAAATAAACCGCAGACTTTCTCCGTTTATTTTGTTGCTTGGAGGACCAAAGCACATGGATCTGCCATCATAAATAATACTACATTAATATGAGGAAGAGCTGTAACCTAAGTGTGTAACTCCCCGAATACAGTTCTGAAATTGACTTCAATGGGATAGCTGATGGTACATGTGAAAAGTTGCCCATAATTAGTGAAGTATCCATATGTTGGCATATAGACAATAAATCATGACTGAAGAAATTTGTTTCTGAATAACTGTGCACTTCTGTGCCCTGAAGTTATTTTCAGTGAGACAATAAAAATGGATGGGCCTGATGTTCTGTGGATGTGATTAGGAGAGAGGGACTAGACTTTTTGACAGTTACCTAGACTACCTGAATTTGAGTTCAGACTGTGTTCTAGTAAAACAGTGCAATGTGAAACAGTTCTACTTGAAGATGTTGAAAGAGACCTGCTCAAGAATATTTGTTGTAAACGTATGTGTCTTCTTATGTATGGCTGGCAGATTGCTAATTTGAAACAGAATACTGTATTTGTAGTACAGGTAAAATAATTCTACAACAGGTTGAGAATGTTTTGAAAAGCGTTAACTTTAAATTTCTCTGTGTCAAATCTGAAGCTTTACCAGCTTGGGTGAATATTTTTTAATTCCACGAAAGTTTGATCATTTCTTAAGTTCTTGGCATGGCATTGAGCCCTACCTTCCTGGCCACACCTGTGCCGTGCAATTGAATGAAGTTCAGATGTTTCTAAACTGGCTGAGACCATGTGAATTCCTTGATGGCAGTGGCATTACAGGTCAGAAAGTCATTGTGCTTTTGGGCAGAGGTTGACAAGGCTGTAATACTGTTTCCAAGGCCTGACATTTGTTCCACATCCACTTCCATTTGGATGTACCAATGTACCTGTTTGTACTAGCCTACATTTAACATGGTAGATTTGTCTATGGCTTGTTCAGCTGAGGTCCTTATAATGAAATATAATATTTTTTTAAAAAATTAAGCTGGAAGTATTATAGAGTTGCTGCATTTTTCTAGATTGTCTTTTCTTTATCATGTAAAATATGGTCTTTCAAACTGTTGTAAATACACTGTCTGTGAGCTTCATCCTAAGAACACTTTATCAATTTTCAAAGCAATAGGTAAATTATTGTGGAGGATTTTTTTCTTATTTTTATTGTAGTGCAGGCCAATATAATTTAACATAATGATTTGAACATTTTTTATTAGCTGAAGTGATGCTATTTTTTCACTGCTTATTCACATGGGAGATACTAACCAAACTGGAAATACTTACCTACAAATCAAACAGCCTGTGAACTTGCACAAGGGTTTTATTTGTACTGATGAGAAGGTTCTGTGCTATAGTTTGTTGTGTCACCTGTAGCATGGCATCTGTTATTTTTATGAGTTGTTCACCTTTAAATTTTAGTTTTGAGGAAAAGACATCTAGGTAAATTTTAGATCACATTAAAGATTGCAAATTCACTCAATATATCCAAGGACCCAGTGGGACCAATATACAGTGTTTATTTTAGTATTCAAACTTACCTTTTACTGTCTGCATACTGTGGTTCTTCAATTTAGTTTCTTAAAGAGCTGTTTAAAGGATTTGTTATAGAATAAAGCTACTTCACTATGCTCCCTATTGCAGTTGAACCATTACAGTTTATCTTTTGTTCTTGAATTTAGTCTCTTTATGTCTTGAGTGACTTCTGGGTATCTCACTTTTCTACTGACTTTTTCAGTGGTGCTGAACAGTGTATTTTCTATGGTATTTGGAGGAATATACTTAAAAGAAAACTGTTAGTTACGAAACAATTTGGATTTTTATTGCTTCATGCACATTATTTTTATCAAGATAATGGTTCAAGAGTGTTTTCAGTAGCATGAATGTTTTAAGCCCCAATGAAGCTCATAAAACTCGAGTTAGTAAGCTTATTTTGGTTATTCCATAGTCTTGAGTTCTGTATTTTGGTGAATAACAACTGAATCAATTATTAGTTGCCAGCACACCCTAGTTATGACATCTCAGTTAGTAACTGAATAGCTGTGAGTGAAATGTCACAAATAAAATGAGCATTAAACTGCGTACCAATTCCTGAGAGGTTCTTTAGCTTGTTTGTTTTAGTTCAATATATTGAATGGTAGGGAAAAATCCTATTATTTCAAGCAAGCAAGTAAAACTGAAAAGAATCACAAAACCATTAAACAGTCTTCAGATAAGCAATTATACTTAAGAGGTTCTGAGAACAAAATATCATCCACCAAATGTGATTTGGGAAGGACCTTTATACATAGACGAGCGTATATCAAGAAATAATAAGCTGAAATTAAACCAAAAGGAAAAATGCAACCCTGTTCTCCCTGTCTCTGTATACTAAGCAAAGAGAAATTATTTATTTTGTTCTAATAATGCTGAAATTAGTGGTATACATTGTTATTTTTATCTGTCCCAAAAATAGTGTTACCTCTGCAGTATTTCTTTGCTGTTCAGTGTTTTACATGCCTTCCCTTTTATTCTACATGTGTATATTTACATGGGTATTAAAGCAGTAATCCCAGTTCTCCACTGATTTACTGTCTTGGTGGGTGTAGGTAGCGTGTCTTGTATTTGTGTTGTAAAGGAGGCGACTGCTTGAAGAAACTGGAGTTGAGAAAGGCATTCCTCATTCCCCACCTGAACAGACTTTGGTTTAAGAAAATGGGGAAATTTGTTAAGAACTCTGTGTGTGTGTGTGTGTGTCCCAACCCCCCAATAAGAATATGCTTTATGCCTTCTGAAAGCCTGTGTTTTCAGTGAGATAGGTGGAAGTGTTGGTGTGGAGAAGGCTTAGTCATGGGATTATTGGCTACAAAGGTCCCCTGTTAGACACAAAATCTTCTTATGGGCAAAAAGAGGAACACGGGAACACTGCTTACAATGCCGTCAGTAATTTGTTGCTAGTCCAATTGTTCAGTGTTTCTGTTCTCTTTGTTGTCTCTAAAATTGGTTTTAATTGAACTGTACAAGGTTGCGTTCCAATAGTGACTGAGCATTGTGATTGTTGTTTACAGTCTAGGGCCTCTGGTGCTGTTGTATGTGTGTTTTATTCCACATCATTTTATTCTAGAGTCATAGACAATTCAAACTACATTGAATAACTACTTGTTCTCACTATAAACTGGAGCTAAGAAAAAAAACAAGTTTTAGGCAATACTTACCTGATTTCTTGGCAATTGCTATGTCAACTAAACAACGTAAAATCAGCTCAGGCCAAAACAAGCCCAGAAGAATCCTGAGACCGTGCACTGTCAGGTCAGTGCAGTCTTTGGCCTTTTACTAGTAATAGTAAACATCAGTAGTAATGTTAAAAAATCATATTTACTGGTTTATATTTCAGCATTCATTTTTTGGAACAGACAGTGGCAAATGGGGGCTACGCAAGCCCTGCCTTCACACAAATGGAGATACGCAATGTTTCTAAAATTCTGTAACAATTTTATATTAAGAGTTCCCTAGCTAATTACATGGTTATGTTGTAATTCTAATGCACGTACAACTGATCTACAAACAGATCCGTTCTTTGCAGATCATTAAAATGGCGTCTCCAGCATGGTAAAGTAAGTTCTGAAAGCACAGGAGTCTTGAATTGCTTCAGATGTGTCCTGCAGTAATCTCTATGGAAATATTACTATGTTTTCTCTGTAGTTGTGGATGGGAAGACTAGCTGTCATCATTCTTCATGATGATTAATCGTGAAGTAGACTATATTTTAAATTCTATCCATCTCATTAGGTGCTGTATACTAAATGTCAGGACTAGCTGAATGAAGCTCACCTTTACTAGCTCAGTAAAGACGATATAATCAAATTTACCAACAGATTCCAAAATACTCTCTGGGATGAAGAAGCTTTGCTAGGTCCCTTATTTTTTAAAGGAGCAAGGGGGGAAAGAAACCAGTGATTTATTAACTTGAGTTTTCTGAGGAATATTGCTTCATGTCAATGCTCCTACAGTTGCAAAAATCTTCTGTGGCACAGTGAGATTGCAAGTGATGGATGGATACGTTGGGTATCCAGCCCGAATGTCCTGACAGTGTAATATGAGTGGAGTATGTCCTGCCATTTGAAGACTATATACTACCACATAAAGGTGGTGGTGGTGTTTTAGATTATATTGAGTGTTTCAATCTGAACTTCCCTTGCTAACTAACAATTTGAGTTTCCTGACTACAAACAGACATTTCAAAGTGAAGAGAAATGCACTGTAGTCTCTACTAGAATAAGCAACGTTAATAGGTGTGAAAACTTTCCTATCCTCCCCTACTCTCAAAGCCCTTCAAATTCTATAAACGTACTTATTTTTAGGTATTATATTATGTTTTAAATACAGTCTCTTTTTAAGTGTTTGCTGTATAAGACAACTACAGAAAGCCCAGTCTTCTGCTTTTATCTGAATATCACATGTTGAAATACCCTATCATTTCTCTTACAGCGGTAATTTAAAATATACATATAGTAATTATATACACACAAGTGAGGTATAATAAGGAACATGTTTAGGTGATGTCTTCCTTCCAATATTCCTTTTTGTGTGTGTCATCTCATACCAATAGGTCTTTGGGGTATAGAACACATTGTCCTATAGTGTGTTCACCACAATATCAATATATCATACAAAGATTAAGTCTTATGGTGCATATTACTAAGTTAATGACTACATATTCCACAACTGCATATAATGACCTTTCTTGGGGTTGTTTAGCCTGGAGAAGAGAAGGCTCTGGGGAGATCTTATTGTAGCCTTTCTATACTTAAAGGGAGCTTATAAGAAAGATGGGGACAGACTTTTTAGTAGGGCCTGTAGCGATAGGACAAGGGGTAATGGTTTTAAACTAAAGGAGGGTAGATTTAGACTGGATATAAGGAAGAAATTTTTTATGATGAGGGTGGTGAAACACTGGAACAGGTTGCCCAGAGAGGTGGTAGATGTCCCATCCCTGGAAACATTCAAGGTCATGTTGGATGGGGCTTTGAGCAACCTGATCTCGTTGAAGATGTCCCTGCTTATTGCAGGGGGGTTGGACTAGATGACCTTTAAAGGTCCCTTCCAATCCGAACCATTCTATGATTCCATGATTCTATTTAATCTACAATCTGTGATTACTTGAAAAATGTATATACTAATTATATTTGTGCTTTCGAAAAGCACAATCACATCTAAAGGGAAATGTTTCTAATTTTTCTTTCTATATTTTAAAATGCTTGTGCAAAGCTTGGGAGAGCTCTGCTTATAACTTTATTTTGCATTACTCAGGAGCAACAAGCAAAGAAGGTATGAATCAAAGATGTTCTAAGGAGAAAGAAAATAAAAAGTGATTGCTTATCCTAACAAGTTCATTGAAAGGTTGGGATGTGGTTCATCAGCCAGAAATCTCTTAATGGCTCCTACTTCTAAAGAAAACATAATTTTTTAGATAGTTTTTAAAAAATAAATTCAATTACATGCATGTACAGCATGAGTACTATGCTGTGAATAATTAGTATTCAGTAATGAAATGCTCAAGAACCACTGCTGCATCACCCAGGTTCAGAATAAAGTGTCTTGATGTTGCAACAGTGTCCGCAAAGTTCATGACTCAACTGGTTAATAAGAAAGATTTATTTTTTTTCAATTTCTGTTGGCACTGCTATGACAAATTAAAATAAAACCACAGTTTGATCATCCCAAAACTATGCCTGAAATGCCTACTGTGACTGTTTCCTGATTCTCAGAAGGTGTATTTAATTCAACATTTCCTGGTTTCTTCAGCAGCACTGCAAATGAAGTGTGGAGAGAACATCAGAAATAGTTATCTGTAATTGCATAGCAATTAGATGGGGTGACATATTTCTTACAGCATGCAACATATGTGATGTTTCTTTGGGTATTCTGTAATGTGGTTTTCTTTTCTTTTTTTTAGTGGATTCAAAATGAACTGTGATACTATTAATGTGTTCTGTTATTAACAGTAAGGACAAAACAATAAGCATGTTTTTGCTTAGTCAACATCTCCAGTTGACTTCGGTAACGTAATTTTACATTGGAGGGTTCTCAGAGTTGTATGATGTCTCACTAGCTCATAGGCTGTGACTCTTGTCACCTTTCTCAAAGAGAAAGGGAAGTCAATTTTTGGGAGTTTTTTTCAGACCTCTAATTGAAACGTAAAGTAATTCCTATTGCTGGAAGGATAAAGACTAGGGCTTGTAGCTGGAAAGGTGCAGCTGAGGGAATGTATCTGCTTAGAGACAATGCTACATAAAGGATGTTCTATACTGCCATTATTTTTGATGTGTGAGACAAAGACATTTTTCATAGCTTCATTTTTTTTCCACACAAGGATGGGATTGTTGCTTTAGTTCTGCAAGAAGACCTCAGTTATGACATTCTATAATTGCATTTTGAGAGAATCCAAATTAAAAAGGCATCAGGCGCTATTAAAGTGAATGTGAAATTGCCAGGACTCTTGTGATCATTTTTTGTTTTCTTTAAAATAGTTTTGAGACTATGTTGATAGACTTGCTGTTGTGGTGTGACTTTTCATAGCAAGAGTATGCATTTGTCTTTTGAAAGATACAACAGATCACTGCTCATATTTTTGCAGTACAGTTACAGATTATGAGAATCTCAGGAGTTGGGAGGAACTGGAGAAATGCAGCCAACTACTTCTGATTATATTCATTACCTTTAGTAATGATTATTCACTGTGCTAAATCTTTAAGGAAGCAAAACAATAGATAATCTTTCTCTGTTCCTTAAAATATGTGAAGCTGCTGTTAGTTATTAAACAGCAGTTAAAGAGCTGTTAGAATATTTTGACAGTGGAGCAGCAAGGGGGAAACCAATTAGAAAATAATCATGACGCTGAATGAGCAGCTAAAGATGATGTGCCTATCATGAATGGCAGGTGATGGTTAAAGAAGTTTTACGATTTGTCTGTGTTTAGAAAAAGGTGCCTGCACAAAGAATAGAAAAATACAGAAAGGCCTGTGCAAGAAATCTGCTGAGCATAGATTTTAAGGATGACAGGGCACAATTTACCATGGTTATTGTTACTCTTTACTCCAGCCCTTTTTTTCCTTTCAAGTTTGAATAGGATTTAAAACTCCTGAAAATAAGGGGATTGAGCAACTCTATTTCCTTCCCTGCTGACTGTTCTTTTAAACATCTTTGTCATACTGTCAATGTGACAGTGTCTAAGCATGGCGATACAGGGAAAATTATTAGATATATTTTTACCACACATTTGACAATTTAATTTCTCTGGGTTGCTTATTCCTGTCCACATTGTAGAAGTTTCCACCCACTCGAAGAGTGGCCTGAGCTAATTTAGCATAGCTGAAGTAACAGAAATCTTCAGTGGGTCTGGGCAGTAGGAGGTCAAAGGGAGAGTGAAAACTGAATGAGCAGCTGCTACACTAAAAGAGGAGGTATCAGGTACCCCCTGCAGTGGCCAGTCTTTTTACATCTGTAGCAAGTGCCCACATGACAGCAGGACACCTTCAGGATGAAGGTGAACAGTTCTTCATGGCAATAGTAAATAGATAGTTTTACTATATCTTTCTATAGTAAACAGATAATTTACATAAAGGTAAATATCCCTGGCTGGTCTATTCTTCTGTTTTTTCTAACTGATTTGTATGTACACCGCATTTAAGTGGTTTGGAGGAATGCCTCACCGACAGGGTTAATGGTTTGCTATGTTTGGAGCTCACTTGTGTTTCTGTCCCCCCTATTCCATTCTTTGTTATGCCTGTGCATACAAAAGCCTTATGATATGCTGAGGCAGAAAATTCTCTGCCTCATCCCCTCCTAATCTCCCATTACTGGATCTGAAAAAATCACACTTCGTATAATCACCTGATGAAGGAGACAGCCTGTGCATCAGCTCTCCTGTGCAGCTCAGAATTTGTTCTTTATGGACCAGTCAATTAGCTAACCTAAACAGAGTAACTGTCTGATAGGTAATTTATTATTTGTTGAACCAGTGCAAATATCTTGCAGTGCAAATCTCTTGCACTATATTTTGAGGTTGTAGGAAAAGAGTATGGATTCTTTCCCCTTAGTCTGAAACTTGTTCCTTTGCACTTTGCCGTGCACATTACTTCCTAAGCAGATTATATTTAAAAGAAACTTTATTTTTTTTTCTAGCTAAAGAGATATCTTTTGGATTACAGGGAAAAAAAGAAAACAAAAAGTATGACATACATCTATCATAAATAATACGTATTTCCATTATCCTTTTCCTGTCCTCTCTACAAGCCTCAGTCTCTGAAGAGCAGAACATGAAAATTCTATCACGTTAAAATTAGAAATGAACTTTTGAACCTTCAATGCTGAAAATTAATAAAACAGCTCTGTCCTCTTCGATTGACGCAATAAATGATATAATGCCAGTAAGAAGAGATTGTATTGCAGAGTGATTTTGAGTTAGAAGGATTGCACTGCACCACCAAACACACTGTAGTTAGAGTAATCCTATTAAGAAGAAGTGGAAGTGTGAATGGAGACATTTGTTAAGCCAATATACACACAGGAAGATGAAATAGTGCAGTATTGGTTTCACAGTGTAGCCTTACTTTGTTTTTAGTCATGCTGTTACCTTTCCCGAATATATCCAGTTTTTTTCTAATATGGTAATTAGAGTTCTGTTCCCCTAGAATACCTTTACAATTGTTTCTGTGTAAAAATTAAGTGTATAGTAATATATAAAGAGTATAATCTCATAAGTATTTATTTGCTTAGTCTATCAGTTTGTAGCTGAAAGGAACTGAAGCTTTTTTTAATTTTTATTTTTTTTTTCCGTAAGGCTATGTGATGACCTGTATTTTTCCATAGAACTTGCTCAACTGGAAAGTTCTGTTGATTAATTTTATTTTGCATCTGTCCAGGCCTATTCCAGATTAACAGAAAATAAAAAGTGAGCGTCTTTCTCAGCCTTCTAAAATGAACCAAGATGTCAAGCATCAGTTTTGATTTGTCGGAAATCAGTATAATAAAAATCTGTGTGAGATCTTACAGAAGGGGAAAATGCTCACTAAAACTTAACAATTCTTAGGGTCTTATCTTTTTGCATCAAAATTTTGTTTACTTCAGTATCGTCACATTTTAAGAAGTCTGCGCTCATTGTTTGTGTTTCCTCTTTTTAGGTGTCTCAGGGCTAACAGGAAAAGGAATACATTGTTATCTTCCTGTTAATGAAGTGTAGGGTCTTCTGCCGATGAGTTACTAGCGTGACCACTTCTGGTCTTCATGCAAGCAATATATTCTTTGATGTTTCATTGCTATTTTGTTCTTGGTTATTAATGAAGGCCATTCATTCAACCCTTCTGCTGTTTTTTCTGATGCTTTTTCTTCTTCCTCCTTTGCCCCTCCCATGCACACACTTCTCTTTCCATTTAATTCTTTCAAATCATAGTATCTCTTATATACTTACACACATTATAGGTAAGATATGTTTGCAGGTTTCTCTTGGTTTTAACTAATTTTTATGAAAGTTGTTACGAGTCATTACAAATGTAAATTGCTCATCTAGCAATTCCCAGAGATAAACGTGGGAAAATAGGGATTTTCTTGTCTTCAGAGTTTAGGCCCTCACTCTATTAAATCATACTTAAAAGAGGTGGAAATAAATGATTATAAAGTCTTTGTCCATAGGGATGACACCCTCTTAAGGCGAATAAACTTGGGACAGATTCTTGCTAAATCAACCCTGTACCTATGCCTTGTTTTACCCTGTTTTAGACACATTATCTCCAAGAATTCTTATGGAAATTACTAAGAAAAGCCAATAAGGAAGTAGGAAATTAAATTATGATGTAACTCTGTTACAAATTAAAGTAATTGTGGAAGGAAGTCTATGTTCATCTGTTGCTAATAGAAACAACTGTCTACTTCTAATAAATTGGCTAATAGTTTTCTTTTAGGTTACCTGATGTTTAAAAATTTGTTTTCCACTGACTGCAGACATTCTCATGCATCTGTTGTCCTCTAGTTTGGGTTTTTTTTGTTTGTTTGTTTGTTTTTTAGAAAAAGCTACAACTTCAGTATTGATGAAAATCTTATTTAGAGGAGGGGCCAGTCAGAAATAGTGGCAGTGTTACAGAAATTCAACGTGTATTTTTGAAGTCTCTGATCAATGTTAGAAAATCAAAAGTCATTTTCAAACACCTCCCATAAATACTCAGTTACAAAGTCAATGATGGTCCATGGATTTTGTCGTTCTGGAAGCTTATTCCAGTTATCCATATCTGAGATGCTATGAATGATAGCTGTCATAGACGGAGCACAAGGAAACACGCTAAATATGGAAATAATTTTTTACTGTCCTATGCTACCAAATTGATGAAAATTCCTTTAGATACGTATGGCCATGACCTTATTGGTACAGTAAGCCTAAAAAAATAGAAAGGTATCTCCCAGTGCTGGAAACTGCATTGTTGAAGCACAGTATTAACTTCCTCAAATGAGTATCTTCACACATTAACTTCCTCAAGCTTCGCGCTTCATGAAGTATCAAATGGTGCATTCAGGTGAATTTGAATTTTGAGGTTTTCTCCCTTGATATTTTAGTTCTATTAAGAAAAACAAAAGGCTGTGCTTTTCGTTTAAGCTAGTGCGCGTTTATTTTGCTGAAGTAATGTGTCCATCTATCACTATTAATTCAACCATCTTTTCAAGTTAATTGCAAAAAGTATTATCTGTTAGGCTACCTCTCATTTAAACCAGAGTTTAGTATAAATGAGAATTGATCCCAGACTTTCAAAGAGTGAATGCAAAATCTGTTTAACTACATATCAGTGGTTTAAAAGATGCTCAGTATTTTCTTACTAATTTCAAACCACATTTTTTGTCACAGTGATGCGATGTTTATTTCTTGACAAATTTTACTCCTTGACATTCTGTTTATGTGAACTAAAAATTTTCTTCCTAAGCTGATACAATCAATTTGTGCCTCTGTGATAATGAATTCAAATATCTATGCTACTACATACCTTGATAAGAATGTAGAGAAAATATAAGTATAGTATATTAACCTGCATACTGTCTTTCTTCCAGTGTTAAAAGACCAAGGAGAGAAACAGAAGCAACACTGTTTAATAATTAAAGTATAAAAGTGTAATTCAGATGTAGAGCTGTGCAAGTAAGTTTCATGGTTAAAAAGAAAAAAAAAAAAAGAATATTCTAACTTTGCATTTCAATGATTGGATTGGCAAGTTTCAAACTGGAAAAAGGTATTGTATTTGATATTTGTATTTTCAGTTGGATTCTGCAGGTTACAAGTTAAGGTAGCTGAGCTATGTCTTGTTCTGAAGAATACCAGTGACACAACACTTACAGCCCTAACAGGATCTCCTGGATTCCTAATATGACAGTATAGTGGGCAATTTTCAGTCATATTTTGTAAAACTGCAAGTGGACAGTACGTAACTTCTAACAGGCTATTGCTGGTGCTTCCATTTCAATATGATGCTGTTCTTTGGTAATAAAAATGAAAGCACACGTGACATCCAAATAGGAAGCAGAGAATGGTTATGAGAAGAAAAATAAAGTATTGATAAGTTGCGAATTGAATAATTGCTAACCTTCCTGGCCATGGTAAGGAAAATCTTAGCATCTAATGATTTATCAGTTTGCTCTAAATTTCTGACTTTTTAAGCCCGGGGAAATCAAGTTGGATATCCAATGTGGGTGGAAGTATTTGATGATTTTGTCAGTTCTCTCTCTGCTTCAAGTTAGCAATTATGCAGGCAGAGATAGCCTATTCCAACGGCGTGACTGAGAGAACTCTGATAATTTAAGAAATTTATTAATGTGTTTCGTCTTTATTGTTTCTCAATTCTGTGTGAGGTGTCAGATAACTTAATGCTAAATAAGTCATAAAAAGAAATCAACGAGCAGGGAGAATAACAAGAAGCCTGTTCTGGGCTTGATACTGAAAAGGACACACACAGACACACACAGGACCGTGACACAGCCAGCTGTGCCACAGACAAGGTGCTGCCTTCAGCATCACCTACATGCAGGACTGACAGGAACACAAGGACAGACAGCCAAGTGCCCTCCTCCTCTTTGACTGGTAGAGACTGAAGCTCACTATTGACAGCACACACTCAACACTCCCTTGATTCGCACACAACATGCACATTAGCGGATCCCTCGAATACCGGCATGACCCTGCTGTCTGTCCAACACCCCTGACCAGTTCCCAGCCTACACCTCTGGCCTGACTCCAGCTGCTGGCCCCTCTGCCCCGAGGACAGAGAGTGGGATTACACAGAGATAGTCAAGAAGGGATTTAACATGAAGACAGGACAGACTGTGGTGATCAGGCACAGGGCTCAGTCACGCAAGTGTACTGACCAGCTCCATTTTACAAGTGACCAACCCCTTTCATACCCCTGTCTGTCTGTTCCCACTTTGTTCCTCCCTGATCCCCTTCCCCTGCACATTCCTCCATCAGTTTGCATAGCTCCAAGATCCCTGGCAACATCCTGGACCCTCAGGTTTGCATCCTTATCAGCTGCAAGCTCTTGCTTTGCCTGAAGTTTCTTGATAGCCTGTCAGTTAGTGTGACTGACCAGGTTTGTTTCTGGTCTTTGTCTCCTTTATGTTTGTCCGACAGGTTTGTGTCACCATATATATTTTTTTTATGGCTTCTCCCTTCTCCTTAGTATCTTATTTGGCAATGTCCTAGATCAGGTAATACAGAAATAAGCATTCCTGCATTCTCTGTACCTTCATCAATTAGTGTGACTGACCAGATTTGGTTCTCCTTACTGCCTCCCTTATCATTTGTCAGTCAGGTTTGTGTCTCTCTATGTTCTCATTTATGGCTTCCCTCTTTTCTTATTATCCCTTGTCCCCTGTTACTATAGACCACAGTCTATTATTCTTCCTTTTAAAGTTAACCAGCAAAGCACTGAAAGCTTAGACTTCTTTTTCTTTCTATTTCAAACACAGTGTGTAATTGGATGTCATTCCTGAAATGGTGTGTTTCAGTTGATCATTGTATAATGCCCATTTACTGGTCGATCGTTGGATGCAGAAAGAAGCTCTCCCAAATTAGTTGAAGAATCTGGACTGAATATTTCAAATTATTTGCATCTCTCATTGTCTCAAAACCTTGATGCTGTTTTATTCCTGTAATGCAGTTTACTGCAGAATTGCAAAAGGTTTCAAAAATACATGGGACCCTAACTCCAGGTCAGTCTTACAGCTTTAGGCATGGATGCAGACTGCCTAAGAGAAACCTTTAAAAGGGTGGTGGTTTGTGAAAGAGGAGGGGGAGTTAGAAGGAAATCAAGCATTTTTCATTTTCTGTTATATGCACACAAGAAATTCAGTTTCAGGAAATTTCAGCAAAAGCATATTTTCTTATAGTCTGTCTTCTACCTTTGATAGGAGTCTCAGTCTACAACTAACTATGTAGCCTAATTGCAAACATGAATGAGCAAGTAAGTACACATGCTTAAAGGGGAGTGAAAGAATACATTGGTCTTCACGAGTGTGCAAATTTTATGGAATGTAGCCTAGCTTTAGAATGTTATTATCCATATAACAATGAGGTCATACAGATCAGAACATTATTAATGCATAAAACTGGGAAATATGGCAAGAGAGTTATTGGCAAATATTTACTGAAATGTAATATTTCACTCACTCATCTATTTCAGAAGCACTCCTTTTTTATGCTTGATTTTCCTGATCGAAACTGCATTATAACAATATGAACATTCACTATATCTTTGTCGCGTATTGATGGTGACTAGATCTTGAATTGCTTATGCCAAAATCTGCCTTTCATTTTTCTTGATCACCAATCAGGAAATGGAAGATTGCTGTGAAAGCCATGCATCTTCAATCACAATTACTGACCACCACTTGGATATCACCTAGCAACTGTAAATGTTCAGCATGAGCTTTCAGACCAGAGAAGTCTTTGAATGGTTTCAAATAATGAATGCCTGAAGGAGTCATAATTTTCCTGCAGGTATTTTGTGAGGGGAGGAAACAGAACTAACTGAAACACACATATGCAAAAGTATCAAAATCTTTTGCCTATAGTCTCAGACAATTAGCAAAGCTCCCTGTGTTAGGTGAGAATCCCATATATGAAATTCTATCAAATCCAAATGAAATAGATGATTCAAGTGCGGTGAGCTCTATAACCTCATATTCCTCTAGGACACATCCGTTATCCTGTGTATTTGCAGAGAATTAAATATTTTTTAACATAATACTGGTGAGCTGAGCATGACCAGAATCTTAAAGAAAGATTTGTTTGCTTCTGTTCTTCAAAAATAGAATATAATGATGTCTCCAAATGCTGCAAGTTTCCATCCTGTTTGTTTTTCATCTTGCAGTGTTAATAACATTCTGCTGATCAAATTCACGTACAATTATTTTGAAAGCCCCTGATGTTGTCAGCTTCGCTTTTTATTAACCAGATAATAAATGCTTATCTTTTTAATACACAAGGAATGAATACCTCTCAAATGCAAAAACATTCATTTTAGAAAAAAAAGTAGATATCCTTTGTAGATGTGTTGTTTCTTCTGAATCCCCATGAAGTTTGGCAACTTTCAACATAAAACACAGATCCTTCACTGTATTTTATCTTTTGTTGTTGATTGGATAAGCAGTGAAAGACGTGAAGATGGAAGGATGGATAGGGTAAAAGGCCCCACAACTTAGCTGTTACATTATAGCACAGCATATTTACTTCCTTTATTGTTCAAGTTTTTATTTTGGCTTGGATATTTTTGGCCAAGTACTTTCTTTGTTAGCTGAACATACCTATACCAACAGGTGGTTATGTATTTTTAATAGCTTCAAAGGTACTTTGACCATTTTTCTTTTCTTTATTTTTAACTTATCCCTAAAAGAACTGGACAGGTGATGAGTGAGGAACTGGTAACTGTATAATTTGTCATGGAAATAAGTTCATCCCATTACTTTAGGCTTATCAATTATATTTTTTAGCAATTTTGGAGGTTCAAAGGTGCCACTGCAAGATGTCAGATATTCAGAAGTCATCATTATGGCTTAAATCCTACTTTTTTATCCCTACTCTCAATTTTTAAAGATTCAGATTTAATTTGAAAAAACAGTCTTTTGCATGACAACTTTGATGCCATTCTTTTAACAAATCAGTACTTTTGTTTGTTGGTATCAGTCCTTTCTCCCCACTACTTGCTAGATCACACTGCTCCAGGAAGCTTATCTCAGAGTCGAACAAGAGCAATAGTATTGCTAATATATGCAGTTTAAACAATCAGAATAAACTTTCTGTCTCCAAACTTCAGTTCTTCTTGTTTTAAAGATTTTTACGTTCTCCATTAGGTGTGAAGCTGTTTCTTCATCTTTTTACTATTAAATTATGTATGTTATATAAATTATAAACATCTCATACTTTTTGACTGTGATGTGAATGTGCTCATCAGTCACAAATTTGCTTTTCACACAGTAAGTATCTGTGCATCCTAGCTTTCTGCTGGTTACTGACAAATCTTTGCTTTGCTTAAAACATTTGGGTTTGATTATTTTCTGTGGGTTTTTTGTCATGTTCTTTTATGGTATTTTGCATAATTCAAGCTGAACTTCATACACCGTAGCTGCAATTAAAATATTCTAAAGGCTGAGTGCTAAAGGAAGTGGAAATATTTCTAACTACCATTTAGATTTTGGATGGAGTCTATTGGATGTATACTTTGCTACAGTAGGTGTGTTTTACTGAATCAAAGCTTTAACCTGGCAGGTAAAATGTATGAAAAAAGGTTCAATGAAGAGTGAGGAAAAGAACGAAAACAGAAGTAAAAAGAAGTTTAGCATGGTCTTTTTGTACTGTGGCTGTGCTTAGGAATTACAGACACACGTTTACCTTCAGTTCAACTGAACAGCGTCTTGTTTGGACCTATTCTAGTTTTACCACCAGTAGTACTTCGTAGTGCCATCAGCTGTGAAAAAGGATATCCGAGCACAGCCAGCACTCACATACTGAACTGTATGAAGTTGTTAAGGTATGCAGGCAGATGGACAGCCTTGAGAGGGGGGTGGACAAACTGAACATTCCCTAACACAAGGTACAAAGCAAAATAAAGCTTGAAGGAAGCACTGTGGCATATTAATTAATTTTAAGTTTCGGCTAGGAGGAAATGCACAAACTTGATGTTGCAGTGTTTTGAAAAACATAAGGTGATGGGTGTAGTATGCTTTGTTTGTAGAGGGGAAGAGAGTAATTTGGAAAAGGCAAAAATTATTTGATTAGGTTGGCATAATATTGATATAATACTATAATGAATGAACCATAGAGATAACACAGTAAATGAAAACAAGGTCTAGAGCCTCAAGAAGATAACATTTCATCAATAAGCCGTTAGGATTGCTGAACTGTTTGTAATAGCAATTAATAATCCTTCCTAAGCAATTAAAGATGTGCTTGGGAGAAAAATCACTGCAAGCTACACAATATCCAATAGTTTTTACCTCTACTGTGGCATGATTTAATTTTTTTTTCTGGGGCACAGAATCTGGCTGTTTCAAAGGAGGATGAAACTCATAAAGCTAAGCTTGTAAAAGAAAACTTTATTTTTTGTTCAAGTTGCAAAGAGACTACGTGTCTTCTCTTTAAAGTCCATGACAAAAAAAAAGGGAACCTCTTCAAAAGTATTAAGTGATTCGAGTTATTGAACTGAAGCCTGTGAGCTGCTTAAGCACAGAAGCCTCTGATTGACTTCTTTTCTTTCCTTCCCACCTCTCAAGAACATGAAGGAGAATAGTGGTGGTGATAATATACTTGGTATTTTTTTGCATAAATCAAGGAACAATATGTACCACAGGAGTGCTGAAAAATTTTTTACTTTGAAATATAACCTTCAAGGGAGAGTGCACAGGGAACAGTGGGGAAGGCACCACAGTTCACATGATTCATTTCCCTCAGGGGTTCTTCTAGGGAGGAAATTTTTAAAAGATGTCTGGGATTTCTTGAGATCCCTGAAAATTCTGAATCACCAGGACAAGCAAAAAAAGAAGGAAACAGAGGGCTGGAGCATTCAGTTGGGTAATGTATCATTGTGTATAACTCATGTAATTCATTGATAAAATTCAGTTACTGAAACATAGCTGATTTGCTCATGTCTGTACTAATGAACTTACTACAGACTGTGGCACAGGCTTGAAAAGTGACGTGTGACTGTTGACCTGCTTTCTAGCAAGGTTTCAGCCAGTGACAGTGTTTTCTCAGGTGATACATCGTAAGCAAGGGGTTATTCCTAATTGTTGATATAGATAAGGCCACTCTATTTTGGGAAGAAGAAAGTCAAGGCATGAGGAGATCAGTATCATTTGTGCCTGTGCATGGAGAAAGTGTCATAAAACATTTTATTTTTGGAGATGTTGAACATCAGCACTACTTTGAGGTGTTTTGTGAGAAATTGAGCTTCAGGAAAGAAATCAAATGTGGCTCCTTCTCTTAAAACAATTATTGTCATTTTGTTCCAGTAAGGACTAGTGTCGTGGTTTAACCCCAGCAGGCAACTAAGCACCACGCAGCCACTCGCTCACTCCCCCCGCCCAGTGGGATGGGGGAGAGAATCAGAAAAAAAAGCCTCGTGGGCTGAGATAAAGACAGTTTAATAGGACAGAAAGGAATGAAAAACAATGATAATGATAATAATAATATGGGTCAGCTGTCCTGGCTGTGTCCCCTCCCAGCTTCTTGTGCCCCTCCAGCCTTCTTGCTGGCTGGCCATGAGAAGCTGAAAAATCCTTGACTTAGTATAAACACTACTTAGCAACAACTAAAAACATCAGTGTGTTATCAACATTATTTTCCTACTAAATCCAAAACACAGCACTATACCAGCTACTAGGAAGAGAATTAACTCTGTCCTAGCCAAAACCAGGACAACTAGGTATCCAAATAAGACTGATCTTTGCAAGTGAAAAGTAGGGTTCCCTTTGAAGTAGACAGTTGGGTCTGCTACCATGGAATTAACTAGGCATTTTTAATCTTATTTCTCAAATCTGTACAAGTCTCTTTCCTCAGTACAGAAGTAGAGGACTTGTACCATATTCAGAATTCATTACAACAGCAAGAAAAGTAGTTTTGTTACTTGGAAACAACTTCTTGTGTCTTTTGTTGTAAGAATCAAAACTCGGAGAGGAAGTACGGCTAAACAGCATGGTTTATAAATCACTTGAGCTAAAGTAACTTCAACAAAAGTCAAGATTTTGTGATCCTTCTCGAAACAGTAGACAAACAACCAAACAAACCCTTCCCCCAAAGAAAAAAACCCAAACCCAACATAAAACCAACACAGGAATAAATAGTGCACACAATTATAATGAGATTTATTAATGTTCCTGATTATCAGTTTACTATCATGCTTTCCTGGATATTCATCTGGAAAAAATTATTTCATGTATTGGTTCCTCTGTTAGTATAACACTCGGTCTTAAAGCTCTTTAAATTATTTCTTGTTATATTACAAAATTATCAGACTAAGATAATATTTATGGGAGCTGGTCCAAAACTTTTGAAATAGGCAAAAATGTTTCATTATTTCAGTTAGTTTTGGATTGAGCCCATTTGTTCATCAGGCTTGTATGGAAGAACTAGGGTTGATTAGAATCATGGGTTTACAAAGTTAGGCTGCATAAAACTGGTTAAGAAAAGGAGGACAAAAAAAGTGATAACCCTTTACAGCAAGTTAGTTCAAATAGCTGCATACTGTTGATGATTCCTGACATTCCCATTATTGACCATCTATGTCAATAATTCACAAAGTTAAATATACCCTATTTTTACTTTCAAGATTACACAATAGGCAACTTTCAAGAGATTCACAGTTTGTGGAGTTTTTTCTTCTTATGATTAACATAAGCATTTGGAGGTATCTGAATATTTCATTTAACTAATGATATATTAAAAATAATATATTTTTAAGGCGGGTATACTGATATGTCTATTTCTAGAAATAATACTTTATTTTAAATCTACATCTTTAAAACAAGAGTACTATTCCAGATAGTCAAAAATTTTGGAAGATAATTAGGTTTGATGATATCCAGTCATTCCTGATTTCTGTTGACATCAGCAGGTCTGGGGAACACAAGCAAAGGTCAGTGTTGGAAGTGCTCTTCAGCATAACGAATCACTGCGATAGCATTCTCCAGGCTTTCCTCCGTAAGTCCTCTTTATGTCATTAAGACAGCTCTTGACATAGGCATTACTTAACTTCTAGTGCTTGTTAGCTTGTTTCTATTATCAAGATAAAAGCTAAATGTTTTATTAGATGTGGAGTGTATGCAAAACAGATTGAATGCAGGTAGAACTGTGCTTCTGTGTGCTGGGATTAACTGAGCAATAAAATGCCTTCTCAAGGTCATTTTAGTCCTTTGGTTTTTTCCTTTCAGCTTTTGCTGTTGATGTTTTGTTGTTGTTGTTATTGTTGTAAATATCATCAGGAAAGATTTTAATGGTTGAATAGACAGACTGTGTAGTTTTCAGAAGTAAAAACAAAATAAGTGACTTTCCTTTAGTGAGTCATTAGAAGGGTCGCTGATTATTAGTTTCTACTAAATGACTGCCTAGCATGGTGGTAACTTAGTCACCTTAGTGACTGAGGTGGACTGTGGTGGACTGCGGTTTCATTCACAGACTTTCAGTTTGATTGTGTGTAAGCAATGGGAGAAAATGACTGGATGTGACCTCTCAGCTGGCTTGGCAATAATACAGCTGGAGGTAGAGAAAAAAAAGGCAAGTCTAGGGAAAGCTTCAGTTCCTGTACTTAATTATTTAAAAAAGCTGCCTAATTGTAAGCTTTATCTCTGACAGTTGTCAGATGTCTTCCTGCAAGTGAAGATCAAAAGGAATAATTAGTATGTAGTCTCTTTGTCCCCCTGGCTAACAGAATTTTTTTTTAATCTGCTAAAATGTGCATTGACGAAGTCCGTAATGGAAGGCAGTGATTTTCTCAGGTGAAAGTTTCCTTTCATTTTATCTCATTCTGTCTAGTTCTGGTTTTCAGACAAGTGGAACTGTAAGAAAAACTTGCCTTTGTGTAGTTTTTAGCATAATTTCTTCAGCAAATTGACAAAAGGTTCCTACTGTGAGAGAAATGTTTCAGTGTAGTTCTTTTTCTCTAATGTAGAACAAAGACCTCCCTGCAAATGTAACTTCGAGCTTTGAAAATATCAATAAGGTGTGAATCCCTTATTCCTTTCCTGTTTTATTCCTAATTAAAGCCTTAATTGGCTCCCAGCATTGAATATTTTGGACTCGATTCTTATCTGAAATGCACAAATAGATGAGTTAATTCAGTTTCTAGGTAAAGCGCTGAATACTTCACATGCCTCTACCTTTAAAAACTGGGAAAGCAAGAGGAGACACTCCTCCCATGATGACTTGAGGAGTAATGGGAGAGAGGATGAAACGTCTCTAGTGGATGCAGAAGGGTGAATTCCTTTGGCTTGCTTTTGCGCTTTCATTCAGACAACCTTGCTTAAACAGTCAGTGCGGCGGGAGAATCACAGGTGACTGAAGGAGATTACAGCTCATCTCACTCGTTGTGTACCGCTACCTCCAGTACCAGGCAATGTCCTCACCACAGAAGTCTGAGAGACTTCTAAGCTTGGTCAGGCACTTGATCACTCTTGCCTGCAACAGTATTATTTTGCCTGAACCCTTAGCTTTCACCTAGTCTTCTCTCTCTTCTGTGTGGCCTTTTACCTCTGCCCTCCTGAGCTCCTCCTAAAATTCACTGTGCATTCCTTTGTCCCTCCCAAATTGTTCTTTCTGAAAAAACATAGCTTTAATGATGGGCTGGTAGGAGAAGCCCTTCAATGACTTTAAGTTGTACTTCTGTTAGCAAATAAGGATAACCAACTGAACAGCATATACTGTTTATTATATAGTAATAAAAGGTATGTACTAATCAAAGCATAAGTTCAGAACTGTCAAAATAGGTAGACTCGTGCATGCATGCTGATCATGCTAAATTTCATAATGTTGACAGGCATAGCAAAAGGCTGAAAATCATTCAGGACAGCTGAGTGCCAGACTATTTCAGTTCACAGCAAATATTTAGAATTAGTCTACATCATACCATGCTGTTACATCAAAGACAACCAAAGACTGAGAAAGTGAAGCCAGCCTGACAGGCATTGGTGGGGGGTCAGAAGGAAGACAACATCAGAAACCATCAGAAAAATTTAGAGTCACGGAAAAATAGCAGATGCTAGAGCATAACCCAGTCACCACCTATGCCCAGTCCCCAAGTTCCTTATCACAGAGTAGGTTAAAGCTTGTGAAGGTTTATGTAATGAGATGTATCTTCTTCCCACGTACAGATTTGCCCTCATCTATTTCTATTTCTCTCTGAAAAGATGCTAATTCTTAAGATCCTGCAGCAATTTTGTCAAAGTTTTTCGCAAGTCTCAGAGTCCTGAAAACTCTGTGATTGATAAAGGACAGAAAGTTGCTGTTTATGTGTGTAGAAAGCCATGAAAATATGACTTGAATATATTTTAAAAGCTTAAGACACAGAAAGCACGTAGAAGTCATGTTATTATAAACATGAATGCCTCATAAGTCCAAATTAAATCTCCTCATTTATTTATACATATGTTGTTAGTGTATACGCGTACACACACGCACATGCAAATATGTGTCTTTTAAAAATATGCGTTTGGTTTTAGAATATTTTGAGTTGCAACAGCATTCCTACATTCAAGGAATGCTTTTCTATGGGCAATAAATTTGTGTTTATAAATTGATTTTAAATAATTTCAAGTGAAAGATTCAACAGAAATGTAATAAATAAAAATCTTATTTTGGTTTGTAGCGTGTGTGTAACTACGGGAGTCAAGAGCTAAGTCGTGTGGAAGGCAGAGCAGAAAACGTAATTATGTCCTAGTGCTCCATTGTATAACATTACTTTTTCAGCAAAGCCTAAATTAAGAAAGTCAGAATTTAGGAAACCTCATAAGTTTTTTAAAGCTTGGATTAACCTTTCAATTGTTTACAGTTGATGGTCACTTTATATTTACAAAAATACTATTTAAAGGTATATTAAAATAATTACAATTCTCAGTGAGAAAAAGATATATTTTTAAAGACAAATATAAACATAAAGATGTAGAGAAAAAAATAGAACAAAATAATGCAGAAAGAAAGATATCAATTAACATTCTTCCACATCTGTCTATAATTCTAGCAGTGCAAAATTGTTAAAATTTAACAGGAAGATAGAATATTTTTCTGTAGAGGGAGAAGTGGAAGAAAATACTTATCTGTATAGTAATTAAATGAACTATTAGTATTATGGGATACACGTGACACTGACACATGCCTATTTCAAACAGAGCTGTATATCTAAGAAAAATTATCAACTTCTTACCTGAAAAAAAAAAGAGAGACATGAGAAAGGTAATATATTGTACGGCTGTGCCTGGGCCACTTGGTATGTGTACGCCCTAGGTATCTTGTTGCACCCATCATCCAGCTGTGAGGGTGAAAGGACTGTTCCTCTTCTCATGGAAACTACTGAACAAAAAGGGCCTTGAGATGAGAGAGGCTTCGTGCATCCCCAGGGACGTCAGCATGAACTCTGAGTGCAGGCAGGGAATGCTCACCCATGCAGGAGCCTGGAAGCAATTCAGATATAGGTAGGTAATTCTCTCCCAGCCCAAGGGCACCCTGAGATGAGCAAGGAGTTTGGCTATTTTAGAGATTCATGATTTGATGTCTTTGCTTTCAGGTCTGACACAGTCCCCTGTAACAATTTTGTCCGAAGTGCATACATTTCATAGTCCCTTTTAGCTCCACAAAAACTCAAAACCCAAAACCACACACACACACTTGTTTTTCCATACCTTAAGTCTTAGCATTTTTAATCTTTATCTGTCTTTAAAGTTACATTTCAGTGACGACCATTGTGTTCATCTACTGTTTTCACTCCTGTTTATTGTCACCCACCTTTCCATTATTCAGTTAGACTGTTTTTTCTGATTCATCAAATGCCACAGAAAAACTTTGCCATTTATTCTTTCTTTTTCCATTTCCTTCAGATCTGTTGAAATGCATATTGTCTATTGAGCCAAGTGAGTTTGCATTATTCATGACCAGAGAAACTTTATGGATAATTTCTATTACCTTTTGCTTTCAAAAGTAATCAGTGGCACATACCGTTAGGAGTTTTCTTGTGTCAATCCATTCATCATTTACAACTTGTCCATTATACTTCATTCTCTCTCCTCCCCTAGGGACAATGGCAACAATTCCACTCGTAAGTCTCCCTTCATGTTTCACATTATTTTGCCAAATGCATGTTGATATTTGGATGGCCAAGGCGAATTTATGCTTGGGCAACTAATGTGATTTTGTCTTATTATCAAGCCACTTTAGTTCCTGGGAGGCATCCAAAATTCAGCATGTGACTGTGCCTTTTCATATCCTTAATATTTGCATTTAAAATGACCATGTGTTAAGTGTACGTATTCCAACAGAAGTAATCAAGAACAGTATGAAAGGTAGATTTTGTACAGCAGAAAACCAATAGTGATCCTTTCAGTTATATAGTTTTAATTTTTCCAGACACCTGCGGTTTATTTTGGCACTACTGAAAGTGCATAAATTGTGCTCCATTGTCGGTAGCTTTATTGTACAATCCTTTCATCTGGACAGCTGTTTTCAATGGATTACAAGTAGTTGAAATGGACTCTCTTTCCCTAGAGAATGCTTCCTCCTATTTCATCTGTGAAGACGTTTAAGTATTTCTCTACCTAGCTCATAACTGTTCTTTATATGTTGAAAGAAGCTGTATCTTTTTTTTTTTTTTTTTTTTAAAAAAAGCTAAAGCAATCAGTTTAGTGAAATACCAAGGGTCACAATCATCTGTGGTGAAATCTGTGAGTTAGTGGAGCTGTAGTCACTTATACTCAGCTGAACTTGGCATAATTCCTGAAATACAGTAAAGCTGAGGAACAGAACAGAGAATAACAGTTTAATGTAAGGAAATTGCATTGAAACTACAAGCTGCTTCGCATATAAATTCTACCGATAATTAAGGGCAACCTTTCAAAAGTGTGATGGGGATTTAGGTGACCCACACTTAATAACCTGGGGTTTTTTTATAGCCTTGTCATAGGCATATCCTTAGATAAATCTTAATTCTTGATCAGATTTATAGAATATACAGTATTAGATAAATAGGTTACTCAGGGTCAGATAAGTAGAAGGTCTCATAGACTTCAGTGACAATTGAACGAGGCTCTTACCATCCCTGTCAAGTGGGTTGGTGACTGATGACATCATAGTTCTGTAGCCTAAATTGGCATAAATTGGTTCTACTGTGGGTCTTGCTGTTCCCTCTATGCATCTCACTGATAACATCTCCTTTGTGCTGACACAGGCATTCATTCAGGCATGCACTACCCTGGGAATGAATTTGGGTTAAAACTATTTTGAAGAGGTTATTTCTCAATGTATGTTATTTTGCTATTCCAGTTCATCGTGCAGCTTCGCAAACACCAGGCAGTGGCACTCAGAGGAAGAGCTTCACAGAGGTAGGAGAAAGCAGCTCGGAGTAGGGACAGCAAAGGGTAAGACCTCTCCTGGTGTTACAAATTCTGGCTCATTCTTGCTCGAGGAGCTTGTTGAACAACATTGTTAGTCAGAGCAGTTTCACTCTTTGCTGTGTTATTCCATGATCTAGCAAGACTTGAAGGTATTTTTTATTCTATCTGAATAAATCCTTTCTCTCAATTAGAAGTAGCTCTTATACTGTAACACATTGTCACAGAACATCGTCTGAACAGAAATTTGAAAACGTTGTTTTTCTCCTTCTCAAACTCCTTCTTTATTTAAGGATACTTTCCCCTTTTACTTCCCTGTTAAATAATTGTTCTCCTGTCTTGACAGAAGAATATAATATATATTTTTCCTTTCTTATTGTTATTTTCCTTAAAAAAAAAAAAAGTGCAATGCAGAAAGATATATGGTCATTATTTGGAAATAAAATAAGACCAGACAAATGCACTGAGCAGTGAGAAAATTGTGAAAGGATTTTGTAACCCTACTTGTGTGTTCACATGTAATTTATTTAATTTATTTCTTAATTAGTTTACATTCTTTCTGAGAAGTGGCTCATGTGAATTTTATATTTTTAACCACTGAGGCATGGGACAGTAAATGACATTGGGTACTGTCACTTTAAATATTATGCAGGTCTTTCACCTGCTAAGGAAATAAATTTTGAACATTTTTGGTGATATTTCACTTTCCAAACCACCTAAACAGAGTATTTGACAAAACTAAATCTCTGATGGGGAAAAAAAGAGGGTGGAAGGAATATCAGAAATTGCCAATTACTATTCCTGATAAAACATTTTTCAAAAAATTAGATAGACTGCCTTGAAAATAATTTGAAAGTATTAGATTTTGAGTACTTCTGAAATCTGCCTGTTTAATTTCTTAAACAGGAGCCAATAATTAAATGTAATAAAAAATGACAAGATATTGAGGCCACAGTTGTACATAACTGAGGAGATGATAAAATCCTAGTGAGGATATTCTGGGTCCTGTGATCAGCTGCAAGTATGAGGTGCCACTGAAGAACACCAGTCCTTTCCTCTGTGTATTTTGCATTGTGTGTACTTTAAAAATTAGTGCTGTAGCACCAGCTTAGGATTTGTTTTCCTATAATGGCTTGTGCTTTCAGCATTACTGAGTATCTAATAGAGTAGTTTAACTACAGGCAACTGAGAACTTCATATAAATAAAAATGTGAAGGACTCCAAGGTAAAAAAGAAGGTCAAGTCCTTCTGGAGTTGTAGGTGGTTTAGTGCAAGAATGTAAAGGTAATAGTCTTAATAGATCTCTTTTGCACTTAACTTTCACTTTGCATATACACGCCCATTTACTTCTTGGCAGTCACTGTTTTTCTCTTGGTACTGTGGCTCTACCTCTATACCTCTTCGTGGAGAAATGCTTTGTATTCTGTTTCCATGTTGCCTGATACCCTGACTCTTTTTCACTGCTGAATATTAGACTGCTGCCTTGGTCTTGCTGGATCTACTCCTGGATAGTTTCTGACTCCGTCAAGCCACATTTCTTCAAATCTCCGAGTATGTCCACCTCTTATATTCAAGGCTTTATGAAGCTTTCCAATAGCTGGATAGTCATGTTTTTGATAGCATATATCCAGAGGTTTTTTCTTCAACTAAGGGGAAGTTAGAGAAAAGTTTAGTGAAACTTAAAGTGAAGAGATCCAGCTCATCTAGGCTTGAAATGTTGCAGTCTACTTTTATCCTGATTAGGAGCAAGCAAAATATAATCACAATCCTCCATGAAGGAAAATTTCTTTGGAGATACACAAAAATTAGGAAGATAAAACTAGGTATCTAAATTGATGTAAGGACAGAAATCACAGTATGCAAAATAATCACTTTCAAATAAACAAAGATTTTTTTGAATTGGAGATGTTTTTCTTTTTTCCCCAGGACAGATTAACTCATTGGTTGAATTCCCTACGGCTCATAATTAGTGCAAGTCATGGTCGTGGTGGGTTCTCTGGCTGTAGACAGAAAATGTTCTCAGTTCTAGTGTAGGGTGCCCGCACAAAGACTGCCATTCTTTGAGGAGTATTGTTCAGAAGTTGCTGAAGGTGAAAGATAAAGTAAGGTGATAGGATTTGCTGATAAGTGAAATTTAACCATGGATTGATGTTGTTTGGTTTTAGTGAGACATTTTCATTTAACATTGAGGTTTTATTTGAGTTAGCAGTGCTTTTGAACTAAAGCTAGTGATGTTCAATAAATTCCCCTTGCACAGAGGGAAACTTGTTATACTATGAAAGTAAAATTCAGTCATTCACAAGCACAATGTGGTCAAACACATAAGTTTTTTTTTAGTAAAACCTTCTGATCTTAGAAAACTAACTTCCCTGTCATGGTTTCTAAGGTGATATTGTAAAAAAGCTGTATTATTTAGTTAATAAAGTAACTGACAACAACAGCTGGGACATATGGAGACGCTGTAATGAAAGTCTTATTGTTTCCAACAGTGTTCTGGTCTAACTAGTAATCTTTTATTATCAATAAACCAAATCCTGAAGGAATATTTGCTTTCTTAGGCACTTGTGCACCTACTACAAGCCCTTAGAGACAAAAAAAAAAGGCATGAATGCTGTTTTGATCTTGTGACTGTTAGGATGCGAAAATGTGAAAGGATTGCAGGAAGGAAAAGAAGAAAGTGTCATGGATTTGAAAACAGAGAATTAACTGAAAAATCATACTGAAAGAAATAGTTTGCACCCTTCCCAAAAATATTACACATTTCATATTGCTTTTGTGCTTAAGGATGGTGAAAGAATTTCACTTCTTGAGGAAAGCTCTTTCCACTTCCTTCCTGGGGCAGTATTAGATCCACTGTGTGCTTGAGCAGGGCTCTGACTAGATGCTATCTAGCGAATGAAACCATGACACTGATGTACTTCTGTGAAGGGAAGTAAGGGACATAAGCCAAAAGGAGCGTGGTACAGATTACAGTGCTGTCATGCTGGATTAGATGTTTTTTCAATGCATCAGGTGCAACAAGAAAGGGGAGGGGGCTAGAGGGGAATGGCCACTATTCCACTTCCATTCTGAAACACAAGATGGAGGCTTAGGACATCATTCAGACAGTTTTCTTCAGAGAGTACATCTTTCAGTCTGAATTTATCAAATTTGAAGATTTGTTGCACTTCTACCTTAACTAAATTTATACAAGGGACTCGTAATAGACCAACCTAAAGGATTCTTATTTCAGAGACAAGCCAAATACTGAAACATGTTATAGAGACATCTGAGCAAGAAACCCCAGTTAAGTTTATCAACAGAAAAGAGCACCATTTGTTTTCAATACTGATGTCTTGATGAGGCATAGCTGTACCACGTTAATACCTCAGCTAGCTTAATGAGCAGGCAGAGTTCAGTACTCAAATGCATTCCTGGGCTAACAGGGCTGGATGTTATTCAAGATCTCAGTTAGCAGATGTTTAGCCAGCTCGATGGACTCTGTAGTGTGCTCTGTTGCACTCTGGTTCTGGGAAATACATGTGGAATCAGCTTTGGTATATCTGTGTTGGATATGTCTATGATCCTGCAAGGAGGAGAGACAAAAAAGGTAGAGAAATATGTACTGGTTGAGTGTTAGTGAGCCTCTCTGCATTGAGTTATCTGAGACTAATCATTTCACTGTGACTGTATACCTGACTGATTCCAAATTTAATTTAGTGTCTTAAGGTATCGAGGTTTTAAGCTGTGTTTGCCAGCTTAAGTTATGACTGTTCTAGTTCTTCCATTTCAAAATAGCTTCACTTTACACTTCTGTAATTGAGAGATCTAGCTCATGTTTTTCTTGGGTGTAGTATCTGGGGTAACAGATACTAAATAACTGGAAGGAGTGAAAGGAAACTGTAAGTCACTATCTCCCTTTCATGCAACTTCCTTGTAACTGCTCCCAGTAGCATATGTTTTCGGTAGCTGTTTTTTTATGGTAGGTACTCAACACTGTAATAATTTTGCCATTGAAATGTTGATGGGCTTTCGTAGTTCCTTTTGTTCTCTGTGTTTTATTTCTTAAGTAATATATTCTTAGCCCAAAGTGTATCTCTCCTCTGTGCTGTAGGTTCAGCCTTTGAGGTAAGGGGCACCTCCCTCTGCTCCTTGCAATCGCTTCTCTGGGTTGAGTGTTCCAGCTATGCCTGGATGTGGGGGGGAGAGGTACAGTATTTAGCATACTTGTGCTTTGGGCTATAAAAGAGGGCCTTTGCCTTAATTTACCCAGGATTTCTCTAACGGGAGACCTGGATGAGTGAGGGTGAGGCATGCAGCATGGCCACCTTTTCTTGTGAAGGGAGGGCAGAGACAGGGTGCAGGCTGGAGCCAAGGCTGTGAAGTGCACTGGAGAATGGGTGTCTGCCCCATACCAAAGTTTCAGCTTATGACATCAAATCAAAAAAGCACATGGTTATGTGGTAAACACTGTCCCTAATCACAACAATAATTACATAAACTCTTAAGCTGCGTATCTTCTCAAATACTATCTTGACTCCAGAGTACTTCCACCTGAGAGAGGCAGATGGAACTCAACCTTAGGGAAGTAATCGGAAGATGGGAGGAAGGAAGTCTAAAATGTGAAAACCCAGGTACCTGCGGAGTTCTATAACTATTTTCAATTTCACTTAGAACTTTAAGCCATCTGATTTCCTGTGTGTCTACATGCATTTCTATCACTCCAAATAGTCAGAAGTTCATATGGCACATGCTTTCAGAACAAATACTTAGCAAAACTGTAGCACATGTTGATTTACCGTCTGTCTCGCCTTCAAAAGGTAGTGCAGATAGAATTTTTTTCTACTTATAGATAACAGTAAATTCATATGCCACCTGTATTTGTGCTGTACGAGTGTGATCTAATGATTAGGCCCTGTAGATCCTTAGGAAACTTATGTATCTCAAATACGCAGTGTCAAGCAGGAGTGCACAAGATACGGTGAGCTAGAGTTTGGCTATGTCAGTGTGCTGCATTGTAGTGGCTGGCCTGCAGACCCTTTTGATTTCCAGTGTTCGAGCTTATTCTCTGTGCTGTGCAGCCCTAGCCTTGCTGTGCTCGCAATGCATTACGCTGCCTGAATGCAAAAGGTTATCTCCAAAGCAGGCGGGATGATGCAGCACAGCAAACCTTTAAATGAAGCATCTATATTGGTAGACAAGAAGATAGAGTTCCTTGAAATCCAACTTGCTAAAGTGACATAGCTGTCTGGCAAGACAGAGGAGATTTGCAAATACATATATATATCTCTATAATTTCTACATTCTATATATATAATCTATAGACTAGAATATATAATTTCTATATTCTGTTAAGAGTAGTTGTATTGTAATTTCAGTACACTGCTGTATTGCTCTGCCAAATCAAAATCCCGTGTAACATCAAGTGTCTATAAATGAGTAAATTTGGTATTAAGCATTAAACTGTCTTCATGTGGAATATCTTAAAGGACCTGGTCAGAGAGTATTGAACTCTGACAGGGAATACATCCACACCATGTCTATTCAGGGAAGCCAAGTGGATGTGTATTGATGTCTGTCTTTTCTTTTAAGTTAATTTCATGAGTTCTCTGGACTTTCTGACAAAAGAAATTAAACTTTATTCTGAAGAGGCCGTGTCATATCTGTATGTGCTGTTACTGTCAACATGCTCCCTGTGGGAGCTTGCTGTTAACCTAATTTGGTTGCTACCAGAAGTTGTACGCCCAATAGGCCATCAGGAAGTAGTCAGTCAATTATATAATTGCTTTCCACATAGTGTTGAATATCTTCTGGTGTTCATAGCAAGCATTCATATATGTTTTAGGAGGGAGCATATGTTAGATACATGAACCTTAATTTCAACATATGTTTCACTGGTCTTCTCATTCTTTTCTGTGCAAAGGCAGCATTAAAACTATACTATTCTGCTGTCATAGTGCAGAAGAGAGAGATAAGGTCCTGTTGATGCCCAGTAAAAATGTGTTCTATTCCAAGGTCTGGCTACTGAAGATGTCTTCAGACTTTAATGAGCTTCTGGAAAGTTTTGTTCCAAGAGAGATAAGAAAATGGCAGAAACTTTGTAAGGTTTTGATTAATGAAAGGAATATAATGTTGGTCTGTTGTTGTGTTTTGGGTTTTTTAATTGAAAAGAAAAAAGTGGAAAATAAACATGTCAAAACATCAGTCAGATTGAATTGGCATAGTGTTTCTTTTTTATTGGTAACCTATAACTCTGTCCTGTTGATTGATTTGTATTTTCATCAATTCATTAATTGATCTCCTTCAATTTGATCTTTTTAGCCTTTATTAGGATAACAATAAGATGATACAGGTATTGTAAAATTGAATTTTATCACAAAGAGAAACCAATACATTGACCTGTCAATTAACAAGGTATGTGTTAGACAGAAGCAGGTAGCAGTGCATCCGCTAGGTATATATTATATTTTGAGTCACTTACTGAATACGATCCAGCCATACCTGAAAGCTTTGGGCTCAGCATCAAAATAGCAGAATTGGCGTAGAAAGGTTTATTAGCCTGGGTACATGTTTCTGTTCTAACATTAAGCAATAAGGATTGGAGTTTTTATTTTCAGAGTCAAGATATAACAGTTTCGTGTCTCATTAGTGTTAAAAATATCTCGCTTGTTGCCTGATGACCTGAGATGACTCCTTCAGTAACAGATTCTTTTATCAATAAACCAAAATCAGTGGCTATGTTGTTATGGCTTTTCCCCCCCTGCCCCTTTCCTTTATTTGACCTTTTCACTTCTCAGTGTGACTCCCAGTGACTGTTTCAATATAGCAAAGCATGCGTGCAAGTCGGTAACTGCTCTTGGTTAGGAAGTTGGTAACTGCTGTTGGTTATATTCTTTTGTTAGTATCACACATTTCAGAGAAAAAGCCTCCAACCTAGCAGCCTAAAAAAGAGGAGGTTATTGTGCTATCTGATGGGTTTGTTATGGCATCCTGTATTCCCTCTTTAGGAAGTATATGTGTATCTCAAGCTATGTACCTGATGGGAAGACATGCTTCTGAAAATAAATTCATTAGTGAAAGTACCACTCTGAACACTTGTATTTTACCATCATCAGGACAGTTAATCATAATCTTGATAGTATGGTGGAAGACCTGCTTTTCCATAAGCAAATGCTCTTCTGAATGACAGAATTGTAAAAATACGGAGATGTAATAATTAATTTTAAAGGTGAAATTCAGCTAGATATTAAGAATCTCTGCAAAAATCTCAAGTTTCCAAACCATGCAGTAGTGAGGTCTGATGGGAGTCTCCCTGCAGAAACTTCTTACCTCTTCACAGAAGAGTTCCTCATGTTATCTGTTGAGGAAAGCAGACTGTGGAAAATTACCTTGAGTTCAGGGATATGAAATGTAAAATAAAATACTTGTTATTTTACAAATCAAATTGTCTCCAGCAGAGAGGGCAGAACTCATTATCATCAGTTAGATTGCTACCATGCCCGCTTTCAACAGTAAGTTCATGCAGTCCTAGAACTTGGGAAAACAAATAAAAAAATATATAAATAAACAAAAATCTGTCTGCAGTTAGAGCAACAATACTGTAACAGGGAAAAGCAATTTGGATTTAACATAATTTAGCCGCTGGAATTGAACTTGCAAGCCTTTAAAGGAATTTCTAATGTGATACTGGAAAGGGGAAGAATTTTATGTAGTTTGTTTTTACTTTAAGTTTACCAGATCAGATATATTGTTCAGAGTGGGAAGAACCTTGGTTGGGCTTAAGAAGGTATTTTGATGCTATCCATTATATCGTTTGAGCAATACACTCTGTAGCAGGTCTATTGATATGAGTGGATCTTACAAGAACAGTAAGGTACTAGTGAGGTACTTCTGGTACTGTATTTTCTAATCTTCCTTTACAGAGAATTTATTCATGCTGATTAGCATTTTGTCTCTCTTACTAACAATTCATATCTCAGTCTCATATACTGATGTCATATACATGATGTGACATGGTAACCTGAATCTTGAGCTTGTAACATATCAGATCTTTATAAGTCAAGGTATTGTCACAAAAAAGTTTCAGGAAGACAAAAATGAAAGCTGTTTAAAAAAAAAAAAAAATTAAATTGGTGTGCTCTTAAAAAAACCAACCACAAACAGACAAAAAAAACCCCTCCAAATCATATAGGCTTCTTAAACTTAGGGTCTTTGGAAGAGATCTGAGAGTATTGATCACAGTAGTAAATTCATTATTTCTCTTCATGTTTTTTCTAATTTTATTCTAATACCTCTAGTTATTGTGAAAAGCAGTGTATTAGAAATCAAATGGGTATGAAGACCAGTATCCTGCCTAGCAGTAGATTCAGAAGGAAGCCCACAGGGTAAGAACAGAGCAAGCACACAGATTTTATCGGTGTACGTTATCAGTGCTAAGAACATGCAGCTCCAATGCTTCCTGAGCCCAAGATAGTTTCTTGTGTTTAAGATGGATTATACTTCCATGCATTTATCAAATCTCTCATTAACTTATCTAAATGAATGTTCCATGAATGTTCATCCTATGGACAGGCAGAGGACGTGATACTGATTTTTTTAAGCACTATTATTTGTACTCCAGGTTCTTGGAAATACTCATTTATTCTATACACTATATATATACCTGACAAAATCCAGTCTTCACCCATCCCTATATTCTGTATCCCTCTTTTAAGCCTTCCCCCATCCTTCTATCTCTGAGATCTGTACCTAGAGGCATTCTGGCCCTTAATTAACTAAACAGTTAAAATCTATTAAAAAAATACTAACGAGCTGCATTAATTGTGTTTTGCCTCCCTTTTTCCTATTGTGGCAGTTGGTAATGAACAGCAGTCTTCAGGTGTAAGCCTTGAATGTCTGACTGAGACATTTCATCCCTAAATTAATATTTGCAGGGGCAGATACTCAATCCAGTATCATAATTCATCAAAGCCACTGAGGATCACCTTCCAGCTTCTGTAACTGCAATATGATGCTGCACTTGCCTTGATGATTTCATGCCTTGTTAGCTTATAATTTAATGGAAATGGAATAATAAACTGGAATACAATTTGATCTTCAGAATTAAGTTTCTTTTCACCTTTCCCTTAAATTCTCTAGTGGCATATAGTTCCTATATCTATTCCCTGAAACAATATTTTTGGTAACATCAAAAAGCTTGAAGTGATTGGAAGGGTTTGCCTGCAATTCAGGACACTCTGGTAAAATGCTGTATTGTGGCACTGACTTTTTGGGGTAAACCAGAGCAAACTACATAATCCTTCTGTTTCTCACCTGTCTAAATTAGAGATAATAATATTTTACTGAGATACCAATCTGCTGAGACATGTTAGTAAGTTGGATCAGGTAGGTATGAAAGAATAGATATTAGAAAAACAAACGAAAGTATAAACCCTTGTTTCAACTGTGAAAAAAATGTGGAAAACAGCCTGTTAGAAGTTGTGTCAAATTTCCTGTAGTGCAGAATCTTGTTCTTCAGGAGCTGCTGGAACTAATTCTTCCCTCATACCAATTCTACATTGTCCAGTGGTGTGGCAGCCTGTGATAAGAGACTGTTCCACATTTAGAAAATAAGAATAGCAGCTGAGCTAAGGATGTTGCTGGAGACTTAACTTATATATTTTGACTTTTAGGGGCTTAAGTCAGACCCCCAACTTTATTTAAATGTATTTTATATTGAATTATAATCATCATCCTACTTACCTCCCATCTGCTAAGCTGCTTAGAAAATAAACAGTATGTACTGCCTAAGCATATGCACTGAAAATAAACTGTCAAAGAGCCATTACAGGATTATTCTTTTGTTGTAGCTGTCATTGGGTGAGCTGTTCCTCATATACTTGCTAAATTATATGACTTTTTTTTATGTACTCCTTGCTTTATATGCCAAGGTGTCCCTGCTCACTTGTTTTATATAACATGTTACTGAAATGAAACAGAGAAGCTTTATTCTGCAGCATTCATTCCTGCTTGCCAGATGGCTAAGTGACTTCTGCTTCAGAAGTCTCAACATTTTCATGCCCTGACAACTGGATTTACAAATTGTGTGATTTGGGTCTCTTGAAATGAGAGGCAAGCAGCTATTAAAAAAAGAACCTGCTACCTGCCTGTTCTCATTTAGTTTTAAGTCTCTGATGTGATCCTTAGATACTTCACTCCATGCCAATCTGATCAGAACCTCCTACATGTTATCCCAACCCTACAGAGATCTCTCCTGGTTTTACTTACTGATTGAGATCTCTGGGTAAGAGTAGATGTTTCTTTTTATTTTATATTACCTTATCCTTCACAGCTTCTTTTCAAAAGTCAAGTTTTATTTCCCTTCACCATCCCTTTGAGGGTGTTTCACAAGAAATTATCCACAGAACTTATATAAATAAATAATGTTGGACTATTTTCCTTAAAAAGAGGGATGTTTTGTAATGACTAAATTAATGCTGTATAATGTTCCACGGAAGAGAGCTATATGAACTGTCTGAAATCAATGGAGAAGGGGAAAACACTATAGAAAGAGCTATTTAAGCCCATTAGCCAAAATGTTCTATTTGGCCTATGTAAAGGCATGGATTTGGGAGCATGAGAATTACAAACAAATACAGGTCAAATGTGACACGTATCAGCCAATGAAAAAGAAGAAGGTTATAGGTAGCAAGAATTCTGAAATACGATGTTTTTTTATTTTCCTTCTTAAATAGTAAGGGGAGTTGTGGGGTTTTTTGTGGTTGTGTGTTTTTTTTTTTTTTACAGTTTCAATAATAGAAAATAAAGTGGCATTATTTCACTTCAGGTCAAGCTCTGTGGCTTGAGTCTTGTGAAATAGAATATGGGGGTTTGGTTTGTTTTCTTTTGTTCATGTTTTTCTTTACATTTGATTGACCTGAAAGGATGTTGTATTGTTTGGGTTAGAGCACTGTGCAGAAAAATATGTTCTCATCAAACTCAGTCCTAGCAATCCCTTAGGACCTCCTATCCATTGGAGTTTACTGAATATTCTGTAGTAGGCACTGTGCTGCTAGGTCATTGTATTGGAGAGCCCTGAGTCAGTCTTAACAATGTTATTAAAGCATAATGTTGCTGTAAAAAACCCAAGTGAACACATCACTGTCTTCAAACCAATAATATTGGAATGTTGTTCCAAGAATATTTCCATCCTTGTCATGTAATGATACTGTTGCAGGAATGGATGTTTTCACATAACGTGAACTATTACTGGACATAATAAATTTGCAGGGGTTGATACCATCTGCTGTGTCAATGCCTCTCTTTCTTCCTGCACGCCTGGAACTGGAGAGCTCTTTGGTAGTATCGGATATCGGTGGCTGGATAGCTTGTCTTTAAATAGGTGTAGGAAAGCAGCTAGAATTAACCTCCAAGTTTATTTTACTGGGTTTGTTTGTCTGGTTATTTTATGATCAGCTATCATAATGATTTAGATTCCTATTACAATGACATGTTCCTATATGTCAGCTTTCAAAAAGAAGTTAAGCAATGACATGGGAATAGGAGGCAGCTGCTTTCTAGGTTTTCTAACTGTTGCTCGGATAGTCCTTTAGGATATGTTCAAATATTCCTTAACAGTTGCAGAAGATTCAGGCAAAACACTTCAACCAGAACAGTGCAGCTCCTTCTAAAAATGAGACTATGGAGAAAATGTATTATTTAGTCTTTCTAATTTAAATGTGGGTGAGTTATTGTTTGCAAAGCTGTGCAATATTCCTGCTTTGAGGGAGGGCCTGAAATCCTTAAAGGGAACAATCTTCGTCAGGGCTGTAGTTTTCCAGATCTGGTCGAACTCTCAGTTTATATGTGTTGCTTAGAGGGTTTATTGGACTGCAGAACTCGGGTAGCATTGCACATTTGCTACTGCAGGAATGAATCCTGGTGGCAAGGCAGGAACAACTTACCCTCCAACTTCAACCCTTGTGTGATACAGGCCAGACTTAAGTCATGTAAGAAACCTTGTGTCTTCTATGATCTCTGTGCTGGTACCTATATACTGTGATGGTTAGAAAGCTCCAGTTGAGATTTTAGAAGAAGTAAGAACTGGAGGGTAGCTAAAGAGGTAACTTGAAGGAACAGTGTGTGAGGATGGAGACCAGAAGAGCAAGTCTTTGAGACAGGGAGGCTGGAAGTTGTGTGTGAAAGAGACAAAGACAAGTTAGGGAAGAGGACTGAGAACTGCCATGGAGGTGGGGAGGAGAGGAAAGCTGACTGGGAGAGGTCAGGAAGGTTACTTCAGGCAGGTAGTATGGACTAGGAGAGAGAATGAGAGAGATGGACAAGGTGAAAACCACGTGAGAGAGATCACACAGGTAAGGCAGGACCTGGGAACAGATGGTAACGATCTGGGAATTACAAAGAAGAATCAGGAGGAGTGGACAATAGGACCAGAGTAAGAAGTCTGCCAAAATAAATAGCATTGGGAAAATAATATTGGGCATGGAAATGTGTCTCTAATAGCTGAAGAGAATAAGCGCGTGTATTTAGTATCTTTTTGAAATAGATAATATTTGCAAACTACAAAGAAATTGGTCTTGGGTTGTTTGGGTTCTATTTTTTTAAAGGAATCGCAAGGTCTAAATTCTCTTCAGGGCAACAGAAGATGTGCTGCACACAATTCATAGGGAAGCACATTTTGAGCTCGCATAGAATGACATAATGTTAGGACTCAATTTTCCCATTTTGCTGTATAACTCTCAAGGATGCTAATGGGCAATATATATGTATCACTTGTGGAAATTAAACCTTTATATACAACAAAGCTTTTTTCTTTTTTTTCCTGTTGACCCCATCTTTTTTTTTTTCCTGATTTATTTTTTTCAAGATGAATTTTACTGGAGCATGCATTTATTTGTCTAATTCTGGGGTAATTTTAGTCACAGCTTAGCAGAAAATTACCTATGGATGCACCCAATCTGTATAGTTGATCAGACAACTTTAAAATAACAGAAATATAAAACTACAAATAATAAATAAAGGAAACTGTCAAAATTTAACAATATTAATCATGGAAGCTAATTTACACTTGGTTTTTAGAATTCAAAGCAATGGAAAGAATTCTAAGTAATTACCCTTTAAAAAGCTAGTAAAACTATTATTATCAGATAATTACTATTATCTTTGACTTTCAAATTAGTAAATATTTGAACTTTCTTGAGTATGACTATTATTTTGAGTGGAATAGCTCTGATCCTGCTAATGCTAGCATATGTGCTTGGCTTCACATACTGTCAGCTTCCTGCAAAGTTTTGTGTATTCCTCTTCATAAAAGTTCCATTTGTAATAACAAAATATTTTATAGTTTCAGTAAAAAGAATTGAGTAAAAGAATCCAAAGATTTAAAGATCAGTGTGTTCATTCAGGTTTAAGGAATTAAAAAGTATAGAAATCATTGTCTTATGTCAATAGCTATATTATTATAGTTAAGTGTTCTATGGGCAGGTTATCCATAATTTGGTCAGGATTTTATTTATTTATTAATATGTATTTGTTAATGCGACATCCTCTAAAACAGTTGCTACTGATCACTGTTAGTATCAATTGCTATACGTAAACCCATGCTAATGTGTTTATCAATTACAGGTACAGACATTTCTATAACAAACTTCGGGCTTTTTTTTTTTTGTCATTTAAATTCTCTTTCTTTCTCTGTCTCGAGGATGGATGATAAATGAGTACCTTGTTCATCCTTTAAGCGTTAACTTGTTGGGATAGGTTTAGGAGGTCTGGAATAGCTGTTTGACTGGGGTTAAGTATTTGTTTCTCTAAGCAGTTTGGAGCAGGTTTTTTGGGCATTGAAGAGTGGCAACAGATATGTTGCAAACAAAAATATGTTGTGTAACTAATCGTAATTATTCTAATCTTAACTAAACTGTTAATGTTGCATTTGTTAGCAATTATTTATAACTCAAACAGCTGTCTATGGTTTGTCTGTTATGGCAGACAGTTACCCTCCTGGCCTACACTGAGTCAGGCTACTTCTGCCTTGTGGTATAATTTTAGCTTGTGATACTAATAGGAAGTTTTGGAAATCAAATGTGTTGTTTCTAGTCTGAATCTAATCCTTTTCTTACTTCTTATCCCCTACTTGTCTCATTCTCTTAAAATCTTGTTTCCTCCTCTATCCTTTAGAGGATGCTTTCCTTATAATTGCTGTGTTACAGTTTGCCTAGAGGTATGTAACTGCTCCCAACCTCCTGCGGCTGAAATTCTTGCTGTAAAGATGTTTTATTTTCCCCCTGAAAAGTGTCTATTTCATGACTTTTGCAACCTTGCTTAAAAGTAAAATTGGACAGTAATCCTTCAGAGTGCTTAGATAAGCCCCTAAGGGAATGACAATGATATTGGCCATTTTCTAATTTTCTAAATAGCTGAAACAGAGCTTCTGTTTGAAGGAACCATGAAAGAGATGAGTAATCGCTGGTGACAGATCTTCACAATGGTATTTCAACAACTAATTAGGATTGTTGTCACAGTTAGTGGCATTTCTTCTTGGTAAAGCAGCATGCAAAGTAGCCCTTATATTACAAAGTACTGTAGCTGACAGCCCAGAAGCAGGTGATGGCTATGAGGTCAGTGTGCAGCTGCCCAGAATAGTGAAGAAATGATTAAATGTCTGCAACCTCTGAGACAGAGATGTTCTCCGACTAATTCTTGTGAGACTCTGACATGTCATTTGTGTGATATGAAGAATCTTTCTAGATGTAATTCCTTATCTAGGAAAAGGAAACGGTCACTAACGAAAAAAGTTATTAAAGCAAAACCTTCACGTTGTCCAGAATCTATGCAGTAAATATGTAATCTTGGGTGGTGAAATGAATTATCATATTTTCCAGACTAGTAGTCCGTTTGGAAATGACAGAATGAAAACAGTACAGAGAGCAGGAACTGGAAAAATCAAGATTTCACCTGACTCCAAATATCTTCCCTTTTTTGGTGGCAGCCAAAAGTTTTGCCTTCATTAATTCAGCAGCTGATTAAGAGAACAGCCTTTTGACATTCCTGCTTTCTTTAGTGATTATAATGTGCTATAGTTAGAAAAGAGTAGAACAGTAAAGCAATAACAAAAACTATATTAGTTGTATTAATCATGGTGTTTGGAGAGAACCCACTTTTTCTGAACATGTTTTCACTTTTTTCAGACATAAAAAAGAAAAACGTGTTAATATAATTCCTTGAGATGGTAAAATAGGATACTTCTACTATCAGCTTGATTCATTTCAGTACCTGATTACCTTGAATAAGCCAGGCCAAAGCCAGCTTTTTTTTCTGTGACGAAAGCTTTTCATTAACATTTGCTTTACACTACTGTGGGGATGAAACAAAGCATTTTACTAGTTTTGAAATGGGAGAAACTAAAGAGGCTTATAGGTGTTCCCACTAGTTTTGGATGATCAAGGCCCCATGCATATCTGTATTGCCCTGCAAATTTCTTGGAATTAATTTAAAACAGTGGGAATTTGCACTTACTCAGTTGTCTATAAGGAATAGTTTCTGAGTACTAATTAAAAAGAATATCTTAGAATAACTGATAAAAAGAAGAAAAAATACAATCCTGTCAAAAGGAGTGTTTCCTTCAGAATTAAGTTTGGTCAAAGCAGACATTTCTGTTTCCAGAAAAATTGAAATGTCATGATTTTTTTTAAAACTCTAAAAGGGACACAAAGCCAAAACATACTTTATTTACATATTTTGAAGGAAATTTAAAGAAGACTTTGAGCTTTTTCTTTTAGCTTCAATCTTAAGTTTAACTTCAAATACATTTCAAAATTGTTTCTTTTTTATTTGCGAATGTTTTAGGTTTGGGGTGTGTTTTTCATGAGAAGAAATTAGTCAAAGCTGGTGGTTTCACAAAATCAGAATATTTTAATTGAACAAAAGCTTCTAATCAGCTGATCTCCAAAACTACACAAATTATGAAGTTCAGTATCTCATCCTTTTAAAGGCAATGACAAAAAATACCACACGTAGCTGGAATGGTAAAATATCCAGAAAATTTCCTTGGAAGTTCTTGCACTTCTCTCCTGTAGTATGTATTTTTGTTTTATACCATACTTTGTGAAGTCATAAATAATCCTAAAGTAAGCATTTGATTCTTAGTGGTATTGCTTCTTTTAAGGAAAGTATTTCTGGCACTCTGATTCCCTGTTCCTTTCCCATAATTGCATAACAGTTTTCTCCCAAGTCATCTAAAGTATGTTGAAGAATAACATTACACATTTTTTTCGACAGACAGCTCAAAATATTTCAGATCCTATCCTGCCTCTGAATTGCATTTTGTCTTTCCTCCCATACAGTTGTACAGTGACAACTGTTTGTGAAACAGTGTAATAACCCCAATTACTGGAGTGACTGAAAAGTAGAAATTGATCTAAAGCAATTTATCCTTATTTTTTTCTACATAAATCACTTCAGTGACCTAGTTCACGTAATCAACCATACACACAAATGTGTTGGCACAACTGGTAAACTGTGTGTGAAACTAATACATGCAGAAAAAGTACAAATTTCTTCAGCCAGTTTTGCCACTGTGAAAGATGTATCATGTAGATGCATCCAAAATTAAATGCTCCAAGTTGATAACATGGATATCACTCAGTGTATTAACAGTCCTCTGAAAGATTAGATAATCTCAGTTTCTTTACCGATGAACTGCCAGGTCTAACCCTGCCTTGCTCTATTATGAATTTCCAGAGCAACAAGGAGGACATTAGAACCACTTGTTCATTCCCCTACAGCATAAGGAAGTGTGAAACTTCATGTTAAAATTAATATTTGTTTTATAGTAGGTGGTGTTTTTTTAGAGCAAAGATATAACTGAATCGTGATGGAAAGTAATATTAAACAAAGCCCATTTTCTGCCACTCCAAAGTTACTGCAAATCATCTGAGGAAATCAATAAAGTTGGCCATAAATGTGTAAGGTTAGGCACATTGTATGTACCTTAGACTTTGCAGAAGGTAATAGATTAATTATAGACACTTAATAGACGAACTTCACTTTCTTGTCTGTGCTTATTAATTTGGTGAAACTCTATTAAGCTGAATGGAATTACTACTGATTTTTACTTTATATTGCTGATTTTATTTTGAAGGAAACAGTAAAGGAAGAAATGTTGTTATTAAAACTGTTTGAATTTGTGATGAAGCAATGTTTAATTGAAAATGCCAGGTATTCAAGTAAAAATAGTTTCATGGATTCGTGGAGAGAGATTGCTTGTTTAAATTTCTGACCTAAGAAAGCGATTGCTAGATTTTTATTTTATTTCCTTCCTGTGCACTTGGTTACTGGAGCTCCCAGAGATTCCAGAGCTTTGAGGTTTCTTGGGTTTGAGGTAATTGATAATCACGTCCCCGTCTCTGAAGAAAGAAGCCTGGGAAAACTACTAACTCCAACCTTAGTCAGAAAATTTAGACCTCACCTTGACTGGGAGTTGGGTGTCTGGAAGACTGTGGTAGGTTCTGAGGTGTGGCCTCCTCCAGTCATGCTGCAGAAGTCCTTCTATTTTTGCATGGGGAGATCACCACCTCAATAATGAAACTAAAGTGCATTCTCTCTCTGTTTCTCCTTACATTTTTCCAGCCTTGCAGTGGCATCCTACGCAATTGCTGCAACTGACTGTTTATAGGCATATCTATATATTTTTTGAGGAATTAGAGGTGGCCATGATGGGAGTGTTTAGAAAACTGATAAATCATGCCAGTTTTAGAGTTTAAGATGAAACTTTGCTGGACTGACATTCATTGACAGCACACTTCATAATAAATGGTTAGTTCTTAATCTTCATTCATTATCTCTACGTAATCTAAGCAGCTAGTCCCAACAATCACATTCTAAAGTAACTGTGAGTAAACAACACCACTGAGGTGATGCCTTATTGCCCTACATATTGCCATATGTGGAAAAAGTCCTTCATAGCGGAGGTGTAGAAGCAGCCAGGCTCAGAGCTCTTCCACCAGGCAAGCCAGAGTCTGTGTAGTATACAATGCTATAAAACAAGGAGGAGGAGGGTATGTGGGAGTAGGGATGAATAATTGACTTAATAGGACTTGAGACACAGAAGTTGAAGCACAGAAAACAACAATAGTGAGTTTCAGGAAAAAAAATCATCAGTATATTTAGATACTGAAAGATGCAGGTTAAACACATGATGTGCGGCATAAGTTTGGAAAACATGCCATGAACATTAAAACTATCACCTTTTCTAAGGCAATATAAAAGTTTGCCTCTACTCCTTATTTGTATGCTGTGGATTGAGGCTGCAATCGATAGTGAAACTACCATTCATTTCGCAATGATGTTAACTTTGGAAAAAATCATTTAATTTCTTCCTTCAAATATAGAAGGATTCATCTCTTTGATATCTTTATATAGTCAGACATCTGAGAGTGAAATACTTTTTGTATAAACTAAGACTTCAAATTAGGCTTCAATGGCTAAAAATGTCTGTTTTTTGGAACAGAAATCTAGATGCTCCTGGAGAATGAGTATGTTTAGAAACATCAACTACAACATGGCCCTTCAAAGAACAAATCTTAGTAGGATTCCTAATTAAAGTACAAACCCGAATTTAAACAGAAGCCTATACATCATTTCAAACTTTTCTTTTATCACTACATTTTTCACCTAGTTCCAGCAGTGAGCCGAATGGCAAGCTGTCAGAATAAAATTAACACCAAGTCCTAAGGACAAATTGATATAAAGATTGATTTAGTAACTCAATACTCCTCTGTAATTTGCCAGAGTTTTAGGGAATATTTTATATGTGTATATAGTTTTATCTATATTTTAACAATTAACTTCAGTTAAAACAAAATTAACTTCCTGTGCCTTTTGTTTTCCTCTCAACTGTATTCAACTGTATTTTCCACTATATCAGTATCTTGTGGTATTAATGCTGTCTCTCTCCTTGCTAATTCAGTCTCTTCAGTTAATCCATATGATTAATTCATTTTGTATGATTGCAGAATGTCCACGTTTTAGAAATATGGGTACTTTAAATAAAATTCACATTTCTGAGTTCCCTTTATAACTATTGCACTTACCATATTGTATGTATGTTACCTCCTTTAGAAATTCTATCACTATGTACCTGGAACATATAATGTACAGAACATAGAACATATAACTTTTCCTGGATGACATTGAGTATGTTGAGATTAATGAAAGCAAGTAATTCCACACATGGTTTCTCGTATTCTTTGATAATTAACATTCCTTTCCAGATTTCAGCAGCAAGATATAACCTATTGAAAAGCTTCTTATAACCTGAAAGAAATCCTTTTAGAAAGCAAGCTTGCTGCATGCTCTGCAGATGTGATTTCGTGGGAGGTAATGTCTTAAGAAGGATATCCTGTTTCACTCAGTGTGGAATTTTGATTTTGAAACATGATTGTCTCTAGTTACATACAGTTAAGTTTTTAGTGTTTAGAAATTTAAGGCTACGTGTAGTAGAAGTTAGACACCTACATGAGAATCAAAGTGCTCTTTACACACAGAAATAAATAAAACTTTTTTTATTCATCTGCCATTTTAGACTTGGAAGCATCTAGGCTTCAGAATCTGCTGAGATAGCTGGGAAGAGAAACCAGAGCTGAAAAATAACAAGAAATAGGGAGAAGAAGAGTTATTTTTCAGAAAGATAATGACTGTAAACCAAGGGGGGGGGAACGTTGGAACTGGTTGAACTGGGGACCTGGGAGACTAACTGAAAAGGTTAGGAGGAGGGTTCAGAAGGGTCTCGTTAGGAAAGAGGATGTGACCTGGAAGCTGGGTAGGAAAGGGAAAATTAGACAGGCTATTTTGCATATGCAAACTAAAAGGAAATTGGTTTCTTTCAACTGGAAGGGAATCACCCCAATTAGATCAACAGCTAGAAGGTGGTAAATAGTAGATTGTTCTTCTTACCTCAATTTCTGAACAGAAGAGAATAGGGCAGAACAGGAATATACATTAAATAATACAGCTGTACATTAAATTATGAAAGTCATTCTGATCATAAAAAAAGCTTCTGCAAAATCTGCAAGTGTAAGACTATTTTCTTTCAAGATGAATCTGTGCTTTTTAATGTATTAACGGGTGTTTTAAGAAGCCTATATAAACCATTATGCATGGAAAACCCTTTTTATGATTGTTTGGAGAGCTCTAGTCTGATCTAATGAAATAACCTTAATTACGTATCCATATGCTTGATCTCATTTATAAACAGTGGAGAGGAAAAAAAAAGCATTTTTTGCTGCTGATACTGCTATTGTTGTTATAGCCTGCTGCTGTGGGTATCACTGAAGCAGTTAGTTCCCTTCTTTCCTTCTGTACTACAGTATGTTAATTCCTGGAATGTGTTCTCTGTTCTGATGTGCACTTGGTAAACCCATTAGCCTTCTTGCAACACTTGCTTATGAAAACATGTTTCTAAAGATCTATGACTGCAATAAAAGCACGTCTGGCTTCTAACACTTGCACACACTTGCGCACCCACATTTTTCTTGAAAATAGTCCCTTAAAAAAAAGCAAGCCAGAAGTATGCAAATAAACACAAACCATAGGTGGCTATATGGAAATGGATTGTATTTTTATGGAAGAATAGGTGGGTTAATTTAGCAACATCCCTCCAAAAAAAAAAAAAAACCCAACCAACAAAAAACTTAAGCTTTTACCTGATTATTCAGTGGGATTTGGAATTTGAAAGTTTAATAGGAATGCAGTCATGTATTTGGTTTGGTTGGAAAATTCCTCACCCTTTTTTAGACTTTGATCTTAAACCTAGGCTTTCTTTGAACCAAAAGTGCTGGAACATGAAAATAATGCTTCTACAGTTTTGTTTTGGTTTTTTCATTTCTAAGTGGTGTGGCCAGGGAAACACTACAAGTCTGTTCTTGCGTGCTTTTCTTTTCCATTCTGCAGGTTTCATCTATACTGAGCTGTTTCCTGATGGGAATAGACAAACCAAATACGGTATCATAGAATAATTTAGTTTGGAAGGGATGTTTGGAGGTCATCTAGTCCAATCTCCTACTCAAAGCAAGTTTAAGCAGATCAGGTTACTCAGTGCCATGCTTGATCAAGTCCTGAACACCTCCAAAGATGGAGATTCCACAGCCTCTCTGGGCAACCTCTTAGACTATTTGAACACACTTGTGCTACAAGAAAGGTCCTTTCCCTGTGCCAAACTGTGTTCCTTGCTTCTTGGCCTGTTGCTGTGCACCTCTGGGAAGAGTCTGACTCAGTCTTCACTATATTCTCTGGTCAAGTATTTGTAGGCAGCAATAAAGTCTACCCTGAGCCTTCTATTCTCCAGGCTGAACTGATCCAGTTCCCTCAGTGTCTTCCCATACATAAAGTGCTACAGTCCTTGACCATCTTGGTGGCCATCCTTTTGACTCTTTCCTGTATATTAATATCCTTCTCTTACTGGAGAGCCCAAAATTGGACACAGCACTACAGATAGGCTCTCACAAGTGATGAATAGAGGGGAAGGATCACTTCCCTGGGCTTGCTGGCTACACTCTTCCTAATACAGCCCAGGATGCGGTTGGCCTTCTCTGCTGCAAGGACACACTGCTGACTCATGTTTGACTTGTCAAGCAAGATCCCAGGTCCTTTTCTGCAGAGCTGCTTCCCGTACAGTCAGTCCCCAGCTTGTACTGTTGCATGGGGTTATTTCATCTTAGATGCAGGACTTTGCATTTCCTTTTATTGAACTTCACGAGGTGTCTGTCACTCTGTTTCTCCACCCTGTCCAAGTTCCTCTGAAGAGCAGCCCTGAGGTACAGCATATTGACTGTTCCCCTCAGTTTGGTGTTGTCTGCAAACTTCAACCAATTTGGTGGTACGCTGCAAGAGAGGGTGTCAAAGGCCTTGCTGAAGTCAAGGTATACCATATCCATTGCCCTCCCCTTGTCCGCAGTATCAGTCACTCAGCATAGATATCAATAGAGTTGGTCAGAATGGAGTGGTCCTTGGTAAACCCGTACTGGCTGCCTTCAATCACCATCTTGTTCTTCATTAATTTAGAAAGGGCTTCTAAGACTGTTTGCCTGTCCTTGGTCACTAACAGGGTCAACATATGGAAAAGGAATACAAGAAATAATGAGAAGGAGCAGTTCACCGTTGGTTGTATGTATTGATGAGAAAGGAAGCAATATGGAAAGAGAAATCCTCACTGCTTCACAGTGGAAGAATGGGAGGAGAAGGAAAGAAGGAAATTCTCTGCAAAATGTCTGTGGGTCTCCTTTCTCAGGAGGAGCCATTAGGGTGTATCAAACCCCTGCTTTGCCCTAAACTGTTGAAGGAGAGTTTGATGCCCCATCTTGATGAAGAGCATGGAAATTATCTACTAGGAAAGAGTGAAGACAATGGATCTTGAGTCCTTTTTCTTTTCTTAACTTGGATTTCTAAACAATGAACCTTTTTTAAAAAAAAAAAATCAGTATTTCATATTTATATAGTGCCTTTACAAACATATGAATGGGCATTTTGTTTCAAACTGAGGAAAGCACACATGCATTCTCTTATCACAAGATTGCATGAAGAAGTGTATAAATGTCACTGTCGGAGAACACAGTTGTTTTTAAGATGAGGAAAGCAGTGTCATTTTCCTCCAGCTTTGCAGGCTGACAAGGCATAAGAGCACAATAAAAATGGAGATTATCTATTAAAAGTGGTCTAAAAACATCTTAGAATGTTTAGTTAGCTTAAAAAATATTAAGGCAGAGCGGGAGAGAAACAAATACTATTTACATTAATTGCTGTCTCACTTATACCCACAGAAGAAATAGCATCCCATTCTAAAGAAATCAAACAAGCAAAGAGGATAACGTTAGGAACTCTGATCTTTGTAAAGAAAGTTTTCTTTTGTTACATCCTTCAGTTGCAGAGGACTAAAGAGAAACTTTCTATATATTCAGTAAGAATGAATTGTATCTCATGGGACAGGGACAGAAATCTTAGTCGAAGACTGAAGTAGAACTTAGGCAGTTCACAAGGCTTGTGTGGAGCCCCATTGCAGGTCGATATATTACCTGTTGAAAAGTCAAGCCATTCTGTTGCTTCAGTACAAACTACTAAATAGGACTGTGTCATTCAGTGGTGTGCCAGAAGTGTAACAGGCTTAATCTAATCATGATTTGAAATTCCTAGCCATGGTTAACCTTTAAATATTTGAGCCAGTAACAGATTTCAGTTTCTAATGCCAAAATATGGTACCTGCAACAAAGTTTTAGCCTTGGAAATGTAGTTTGAACTTCTTGTAATTATAAATTTACAAGAGTGGAAAAATAAGACAGAAATGTCCCAACTGCCTGAGGACATTAACACATTAAGCACTCACTTCCCACTAGGTCTTTGAAAAATTCTGCATTGAAAGTGTGTTATGTATTTCAGTGGTCTAAAGTCCTTAATATACAATCTCAATCTTATCCAAAGTTAAATGCCTAAATTCGTCTGAACAAGTATACAAAGGAAAGAAGAAATGTGAATTGAAGCTAAACAAAATAAATCCTGTCCCTTCCCCACCCTCAAACAACACTCAATACCTCTATAAATAAAAAAAAAAAATCCAAACCAACCAAACAACAAACCCACAAATAGTTCCTCTGAATTTGTAATTAATCTTTGCTCAAAACTCTGAGCAGTGAGCTAGGATTCTTTTGGGTCAACGAGCTTCAAATGAAGTCAGTGCATAGAAAGATTAGGAAGGTGTGTAAACAAGGACAAGTTCTTCCAGTTCCCTTTTTCCTCAATGGAAATAATAATTTTAAAGACAAATTATTCTGAAACACACAAAATATCTTATTCACAATCAAGGATGGGTGAATTGTGAATGTAAGGCTTTTTACTTCTATATTTATCTCCATTAACTTTGGGCAAAAAAGTCTTCCTATTAACATTGCTATTTTATTGATATTCTTTGTACTGATCTGGTAAAAATAGAGCATAGGGAAATGCGTATCTTCATAAATTAGTATTTTCCATTAATTTTTTTCCCTCAGCTAAAAATCAGCAGGTTTACTTACCAATGTAAATAAACACAGACACACTTTGGCATTCTTTGAAGCTGTATTCTTTCGCATCTTCTGATTACACTTTTTCCAGACATCTTACACTAGTGCAATCCTAAGACACCTTCTTTGGATGATGGGATGTTGGCTGACTGGTGGGTTAAATGAGTAATTTGCAGAAGCAGAGCCCTCACTGTGAAGTTGCTCCCTGTGTACGCACCTTCAAAGGGAGCAGTGACCTAGCTGTACATTGGTGCTGTGGCTTTTCTCCCAGTTTGGGAACTTGTGGGCTAGGTGCAGCTGATCAAGAAACTGCCTCCCTGTAGTAAAAAGGCAGTGGTGGTCAGCTGCACAGGTGTGAAATTCAAATGTTACACTGGGAGAAGGAAAGAAGGATTAGGACAGAGAAGCTCATTCTTAGCACAAGACGTACATCTTCGTTATTTTTTATTTTCATTGAGTTTTATCTATTCAACTCTCAAAGGATTAATCTTGCACAATAGACTATCAAAACTGGCATGTGTGCTCCTAAATCAAGTGAATTCGGCTTTG